>NW_021963298.1:0-123505 GCF_901765095.1 Microcaecilia unicolor | reverse complement strand
CTACAATCATCTGTAGAACGTCTACAAAGGACGTTTTGAAATACCTGTTTTTTTTCTTAAGAACGTTGGCTTTTGACCCCTGAGGCAGTCGCAGGTGACGCTGAAACACGGCCTGTGTCGGGTCATTCTCTAAAGATTGCACCACTGTTCCAACCTTGGAGGCCTTTTTGTGCTTTGTTTTGTTGTTTTCTCAACTGTGCTGGACACAAGGTTCTCTACAGCGAGTTCAAAAGCTCATTGTAGATTGTGCTATACTTCTCTACCACCCTCAGGAACCAGTTTGCCCAGTTCTCTTATTCCCTCAGAAAACAGAGCAAAATAAATCCCATGCTAAATTGTGATTTTCTACAGTTATGCCACATCAGACAGACGTATGAACATAAACAAAATGGGCTCAAACAACTGAACAAAGCTGAAAAAATTTAGATTAGTAAACTTTTGTTTGAAGGAAAACTGTAAAAAAATGCAAATGTGGATGTTGCTGTTTTCACTAACAATTTTTGATAATCAGTTATGAATTACTTGGAATATCCTTCAATTTTCAGCCAGATCAGTGAGTAGTAGGCGGGTCGTGCATAAGGATTCTCACTGCCCTAGGCCAAACGTATGCCCTGCCCTCCCCCAGGATTTTGATAATTAAACTCAACAATTATGATCATCCCAACACCATCCTTCCTACAATAATCCTGTAAAAATGGGGAACTTGACAGCAGACTTTTAAATGCTATGTATATGTGCCCACTTTCCCTACAGGTTAAAATTAATGTGTTGGTTCATTGAGATAATGGGGCTCTCAGGGTCTATTGTTTTGCTTTGACTGCTGTGGCTTTTTGCTGCCACTCTAGGCAACCATCTAGGCTTGCCTACTAGTTGAGCCAGCCCTGGTAGTAGATGCTCCAAGTTGAAAGAATTCCCCAGCAAATCTGAGTGAAATCCAAATCTTCCATCCAGCTACAAACAAGCTGAAATCTAGCTGGTTCAAACATCCAGTTATGAATTGTCTGTACCTTTTTGTCCCTAGACTACAATTCTGTGAGATGCCAGGGCTCAGCAGGGTTGTGCAGAATCAATATTTGAAGTCAGAGGAATCACGATGACCTTCAAAATATTGACCACTTCATGGCACCCTGCAGAGATATAGATCTAAAATAGAAAGTTAAAGCACTTTCAGAAAGAGAGAAAATATTTTAAAAGCCTGCAGATTTCTCCCACGTATTACATATCCAACTTCTCTAGTAGACGTACCCACTGGCAAGCCTTGGGGGGCAGAGGAAAGGGCTACCAGTCATGTTTTCAGGATATTTTTTTTTATAATTGTTGACGGCTGCTGCCCAATTTAGACTTGAATATTCAATGCCAGACCACTGGCACTACATATCCAAGACAGCAGTGGGTACCTGGAAATTATGCAGGTACGGCCAATATTAACTGCTGTAGTTAACTGGTTAAAAATAGGGCTGTTATTTAACCTACATGTCCTTTTAGCTACATGGGCACTGGACCTCAGTGTCACCACTTCCCACATAACTCCCAGCTCCACCCAGACTGTGTCCCAGGGGCGTAGCTAGGTGGGGCCACAGGGGCATGGGCCCCCGCAGATTTAGCCCTGGCCCCCCTGCTTTCACCCCCCCCCCCACTGCCGCTGACCTTCCCCTGCCAACGTCAGGTACCTTTGCTGGTGGGGGTCCCCAAACCCCGCCACCCAAATTCCTCTTCAGCACCGGTCTCCGGCGCGTTGCTGATCTGGATTCTGTTTCTGTGAGTCCTGACGTCATGCACGGAACGTGCAGGATGTCAGGACTCGCAGAAACAGAATCCAGATCAGCGAATGCACCAGACTCGGAGACCGGCGCTGAAGGGGAATTTGGCTGGCGGGGGTTGACGGCAGCGGGAGGGGGGGTCGAAAGGGACGGGGGAGGGGTGGCGCGGGAAGGGGGGCTAAAATGTGCCCCCTCACCTCGGGCTCTGGACCCCCCTCCTGCCGAAGTCTGGCTACGCCCCTGCTGTGTCCCCAGACTGCCCCAACACTGCCAGAACTTTACCGCAGCAGTCAAGAGGGCTTATTCAGCAACGGCACTGCCTGGAGAGGGTGATATTGGAGTATCCCCTCCAGACCTGCTCAGTGCACTTAAATCATTTTCAATATTGGTCCCAATGAAGGCATACGAGATACATTTGATTTGAGAAACATGACGGCAGATAAAGGCCAAATGGCCCATCCACTATCTCCTCCTCTCCCTAAATGATTCCAAGTGCCTGTGCCACGCTTTCTTTAATTCAGATGTAGAGAGGTGTGGTAGCCGTGTCAGTCCACTCTTAAGGTTATCAATAGAAATCAAACAAAATAAACCACATTTGCTTACTTCCGATCTGACGAAGAAGGGCAACCTTCGAAAGCTAATCAAGAAATGTATTAAGTTATGTCCAATAAAAAAAGGTATCATCTTATTTTCTTTTCCATGTTTTATTTTGTTTGGTTTCTATTGATAACTTTAATTCAGATGAAGTCCTCGTCTCCACCACCTCCACCAGGAGGCGATTCCACGCATCCACCGTCCTTTCCGTAAAAAAGTGTTTCCTTGGAATACTCCTGAGCCTATAACCTCTTAACGCCATCTTATGCCCTCTCATTCCAGAGTTTTCTTTCATTTGAAAAAGGCTCCTCTCGTGTACATGAATGCCACAGAGACATTTAAACATTTCTATCATATTCCCTCTCTTCCGCTTTTCTTCCAGAGTACACGTTGAAGGCATTGCGTGCTAACCTTTCTTATGCACTTATTCTAGGGATGGATATCTTGAAAATCCAACTGGCTAAGCCCCCCCCCCCCCCCCCCCCCCCGGACCAGTTTAAGCACCAATGAGCTCCTGGAAGACTGGGTAAATGCAGCAGGAGTGTAGTCAGGAAAGGGAGAATTGATGCAACAATATATGGATTTCAGGGAAATATAATATTAAATTAATTATTTTCACTTCCTGAGGATGTATAACAGCTTTACACTGGCAGGCTGCATACATAGTAACATAGTAGATGACGGCAGAAAAATACCTCCACGGTCCATCCAGTCTGCCCAACAAGATAACTCATATTTGCTGCTTTTTGTGTATACCCTACTTTGATTTGTACCTGTGCTCTTCAGGGCACAGACTGTATAAGTCTGCCCAGCACTATCCCCGCCTCCCAACCACCAGCCCCACCTCCCAATCACCGGCTCTGGCACAGGCACAGACCGTATAAGTCTGCATAGAAACGGAATTCGCTCTCTGCGGATGTATAATATGTGGAACCCAATTTTAGCAAAGGACGTGGAAATGGGAATTGAGACATCCAGGTTAGGACATGCCCATTTGCCCCTGAATTTTGCAAGCATCCTGCCAAACACAGAGCTTCTTGTAAAATTTGTGGAAGGATGTGCAGGGCTCACATCCATTTTTCCCCACCTCCAGCTAAAGCAGGGATTTTTAAAAGCAGCATGAAAGAGTGTGGGCGAACAGCTTTTTAAAATCGCTGATCTCACAGCATCCACCCCCGCCTCATCCCTAGATACTCCCCTGATCCGGGGGGGAGGGGGGGTCTGGGAATGGGATTTGATCCCGGAGGCTATACATAGTAACATAGTAAATGACGGCAGATAAAGACCTGAACGGTCCATCCAGTCTGCCCAATAAGATGGCATGTGATACTTTATACGTATACCCAAGTTTGATCTGTCCTTGCCATTCTCAGGGCACAGACCGTAGAAGTCTGTCCAGCACTGTTCTTGTACTAAGTTCTGAAGGTTCTGGAATCCTAAAGAGTTACAAGATTCCGGAATCCCAATTAGTAGCAACATTCCATGTAGAACCCCAAAGAGTAACATAGTAAATGACGGCAGATAAAGACCTGTACGGTCCATCCAGTCTGCCCAACAAGATAAACTCATTTTACATGGTATGCGATACTTTATATGTATACCCCAGTTTGATTTGTCCTTGCCATTCTCAGGGCACAGACCGTAGAAGTCTGCCCAGCACTCTTCTTGTACTAAAAATTCTGAAGCTAATGTCAGAGCCCCTTAAAATTTACACTCAAGTCCATCCATATCTATTCAGTCACGATCAGGGAGTAGACCGTAGAAGTCTGCCCAGCACCGGTTTTGCTTCCCAGTAACCGGCGGCGTCACCCAATCTCCGCTAGGATTCCATGGACCCATTCCTTCTAAACAGGATTCCTTTTGTGTTTATCCCACACACATTTGAATTCCATTACCATTTTCATCTCCACCACCTCCCACGGGAGGGCATTCCATGTATCCACCACCCTTCTGTGAAAAGATACTTCTTGACATTACTCCTGAGTCTGCCCCCCCCCCCCCTTCAACCTCAATTCAAGTCCTCTAGTTCTACCGTCTTCCCGCTTCCAGAAAAGGTTTGTTTGCGGATTAATATTTCAATGTGTCTGTTATCATGTCACCCCTGTTTCTCCGGTACTTGATGTCAGAAGGGATAATTTTTTTTTATATATATATTTTTTTTATTTGTACCCCGCACTTTTTCCCACTCATGGCAGGCTCAATGCGGCTTACATGGGGCAATGGAGGGTTAAGTGACTTGCCCAAAGTCACAAGGAGCTGCCTGGGCCGGGAATCGAACTCAGTTCCTCAGTTCCCCAGGACCAAAGTCCACCACCCTAGCCACTAGGCCACTCCTCCACTGTTGTTACTATTTGAGATTCTACATGGAATGTTGCTATTCCACTAGCAACATTCCATGTAGAAGTCGGCCCTTGCAGATCACCAATGTGGCCGCGCAGGCTTCTGCTTCTGTGAGTCTGACGTCCTGCACGTACGTGCAGGACGTCAGACTCACAGAAACAGAAGCCTGCGCAGCCTTCTACATGGAATGTTGCTAGTGGAATAGCAACATTCCATGTAGAATCTCCAATAGTATCTATTTTATTTTTGTTACATTTCTACCCTGCACTTTCCCACTCATGGCAGGCTCAATGCAGCTTACATGGGGCAATGGAGGGTTAAGTGACTTGCCCAAAGTCACAAGGAGCTGCCTGTGCCGGGAATCAAACTCAGTTCCTCAGTTCCCCAGGACCAAAGTCCACCACCCTAACCACTAGGCCACTCCTCCACTCCACTCCAGGTGTGAGCCTTGATATCAATTCAGGGGGCTGTGATCAAGGAGTGAGGTTTGATGTTGGGGGACTTAACCATGGCAATTGAACCTGCCCCTTTCCAGCAGGCACTTATGCAATGCCTAAGGGCAGATGCAAATGCCAACATCTTCATTTATTTATGGACGGAGTTTAATATGTTTGACAATTTTATTGTTTAAATACAGTTTGTCTGATGTTTATATTATGTATTTAAAAGTTTGTTCTTCAGCTAGAATTATGAAGATAGTGCGGAATAAAAATCTTGTGAAATAAAATAAATAACACCCACACTGAAACCCTTTCTGTATTGCTGTCCCAAAATAAAATTGAGTTAAGCCTGCAGTAACCACATGGGAAGCTTTTTTCATCGCCCCCCCCCCCCCCAAGTGATTGAGGTCCCTCCAGGGGGGGGGGCAGAGGGGGGACAAAATTCCCCGGGCCCGGGCCTCCAAGGGGAGCCTGGCGCCGCAGTCTCCTCCACCCGCCCCCCTCCGTCCACCACCGGGCCGGGCCCCCCTGAATTCAAATCATAGTGCCTCACCTCGACCTCGCTCCGTGTGAAAGAAGTGCAGCAGCGGCAGTCTGCAGATCGCCTCCCTTCGGGCCTTCCCTCCCTGTATCTCGCCCTTGCGCAAGTTACGTCAGACGAGGGCGGGACACAGGGAGGGAAGGCCCGAAGGGAAGCGATCTGCAGACTGCGCTTCTTTCAAACGGAGTGAGGTCGAGGTGAGGCGCTATGATTTGAATTCAGGGGGGCTCGGCCTGGTGCTGGACGGAGGGGGGCGGGTGGAGGGGGCGGCGACGACGACCTCGGGGGCGGCCTTGCCCCGGGCCCGGCCCAGTCTCTCGGCGGCCCTGGGTCCATCTCGAAAGTGAAACCAGCAAGGGACACTGGGCTCTGTGACAGTTTTGGTTAAAAATAAACATTTAAGTTTCAAAAATGGCCAAGGTAAATGTTTATGTGACCGTTTTGACCCACTGATATTTTAAATGTTTGTCTAAAATGAACGTTCATACTGCATGTAACAGTTGAATAAACATCCAGTTCTCTATATATTTTAGAACAGGTTCTGTGTCGGCAGATCATGTTAGAAAACGTTAGCAGAATCTGAGACGTCCTGAGCTGGACGTCAATTCTGATTTGTGCTTCCTTTCTAAAATGCTGCTCTATAAATAAAAGAACATTACATTTAACGTTCTTTCACCTCTGAACACCAGGAGGGCTTTCTGATAGAAATCAGACGTGTGGGGGGGGGGGGAGTAAAAGAGGTTTTATGGAAGCTAAACCACTATCATCTGTGCCGGCTGAAATAACAGGATAAGTCATTTCCACTTAAAACACAGTGAGCAAAGAATGAGGATGCATAAGCAAGTCTATTCCTGTCTAGGGAATACACCAAAGCAGTTTTGACATGAGCACCAGAATGACTCAAAACAAAAATTGGCCAAGGATTACTGTGACGGATGTACCAATGCTGCCACCTGCTGCCAGATTTCCGTCACTCTGCACCCAAAGAGAAGCCTTGATTTATTTATTTATTTATTGGGATGTACTAACTGCCTTTATGAAGAGATTCACCCAAGGCGGTATACAGCAAGCAGTGGCGTTCCGAGGGGCGCTGACACCCGGGGCGGATCGCCGATGCGCCCCGCCCCCCGTGCAGCGCGACCCCCCCGGCGAAGAGACACCCCCCCCAGCAAAAGAACCCTCCCCCGGGTGCACGCCGCTGGGGGGGTGCCGCACGCCGGTCAGCGTCATTGGTTTCCATGCTCCCTCTGCCCCGGAACAGGTTACTTCCTGTTCCGGGGCAGAGGGAGCATGGAAACCAACGACGCTGACCAGCTCGCGGCACCACCCCCCCCCCCCAGCGGCGTGCACCCGGGCGGACCGCCCCCCCCCCCCTTGGTACGCCACTGACAGCAAGTACAGCTCGATATAAAACTTACAACAGTCATATTCACTATCAATTCACACTTGAATGTGAAGCGTCTGTTCACGCTTTCCAAAAATACTAAGACTAGGGGGCATGCGATGAAGCTACAATGTAGTAAATTTAAAACAAATCGGAGAAACTTTTTCTTCACTCAGCGTGTAATAAACTCTGGAATCCATTGCCAGAGAATGTGGTAAAGGCAGTTAGCTTAGCAGAGTTTAAAAAAGGTTTGGACGGCTTCCTAAAGGAAAAGTCCATAGACCATTATTAAATGGGGAAAATCCACTGTTTCTGGGATAAGCAGTATAAAATGTTTTGTACATTTTGGGATCTTGCCGGGTATTTGTGACCTGGATTGGCCACTGTTGGAAACAGGATGCTGGGCTCAATGGACCTTTGGTCTTTCCCAGTGTGGCAATACTTATGTACTTATGAACCAACAATCTAACAGTTTATAATTTAATTGTACTTGCTAAACCACTCTAACTGGCGAGCAGGGCTGTGTACAGACTAATTAAATAATAATTATAAATATAATAATTACTATTATTATTATAAATAATAATAATTAAACAAATAATAGTAATACGAGCAACATTTTTTTCACTAAGGGGCCCCTTTACAATGCCACAGTAGATCTAGGTTGGTGGTTGGGAGGCGAGGATAGCGGAGGGCAGACTTATACAGTCTGTCCAGAGCCGGTGATGGGAGGCGGGACTGGTGATTGGGAGGCGGGAAATACTGCTGGGCAGACTTGTACGGTCTGTGCCCTGAATAAGGCAGGTACAAATCAAGGTAAGGTATACACATATGAGTTTATCTTGTTGGGCAGACTGGATGGACCATGCAGGTCTTGTTCTGCCGTCATCTACTATGCTACTATCTACTACTATCTACTACAGCGTTGGCATGTGCCAATCCGGTACTACCACCGGCCCACCGTGGAAGCTGACAGTACTGCTACCCCCATAGCAAGCCATTTCTGGTGTGACTGGAAATATTTTTTTATTTTTACCATCAGGTTAGTGCGGGAGCCCTTACCGCCTCCTATGGGCTCCCCCAGGAAATGGCCATGCAGGAAGTTTGTACTGCGCAGCCATTTCCCTTTTTTGAAAAAAAAAACCCACTGCGGTTAAAAGGTCCTGTGCGCACCGTAAAATCCATCACAGGGCTCCTTTTACCGCAGCTTGGCAAATGGCCTCTAAGTTCTACTTTAAGATGGCTTCCCCTCCCCCACTGAAATATCCAGCACCCACACTTACAGTATAGGACACGAATGTGGTATAAAATACACATACTTGATTCTGATTTGTCCTTGCCATTTTCAGCGCTTGGCATGTAAAAGTCTGCCTGGCACCATCCTTACTTCCCGACCACTGGAGTTGCCATCGAAACCCCCTCCAGCCCATCCTGATCTCTCTTGTCATATACGGGACATAGAACGTAGAAGTCTGTCTAGCACTGGCCTCACTTCCCCACTGCTGGAGTTGTCGTCTAAGCAGGGCTGGCTCAACGTATGAACCAGGTGAGAACTGGCACAGAGCACCCGATGATAAGGGGTGCCAAAATCCTAGTTCAGCATTTCCCCCTCCCTTGCTCCTCCACTGCCCGCGGTCCAATATCTCACCTCTTCTCTCTCAACCTTCCCCCCCAAATTCCTTCACTATTTAGAGGACGCTGGCAGCTGCAGAGATTCACACATGCCGCCTGTGCCCAACGCAGAACCTTCCCTCTGCTTCTTCTCTCTCCCTCTGATGCAACTTCCTGTTTATAGGGGAAGCGTCAGGACACGGCAGAGGGAAGGCTCTGCTCAGGCAAAATGTGTGGATCAGTGCTGCTGCTGCCGACATCCTCTAGAGAGTGAAGGAAGACCAGGGGAGAAGGGAGTTAGAGAGAGAAGAGGTGATACTGGATCTCAAGCAGTGGTGGTGGGGGGGGGGGGGTTGAGAGAGATGAGGTGATACTGGATCGCAGGTGTGAGGGGTTGAGAGAGAAGAGATGGTACTGGATCGCAAGTGGTGTGCGGGGGAGGTAGCAAAGAGAAAGATACCAAATTAGGGGGGGGGGGGAGGGAAGGAAAGGATGAAGAGACACTGACTTGATATATTACCTTTCTGTGGTTACATACTATATACATTTACTAATTTCATATCTGGGGCAATGGAGAGTTAAGTGACACAAGTCAAAAGGAGCTGCTGTGGGAATCAAACCCAGTTTAGAGCCAGACTGATCCTAGGATCTTCGGTTTCTGCTGAAATCGAATCTGTGAATGAAACTGGCCGCTTAGTTTTGGCAAAAACCAAAACCGTAAACAAAATTGCCCCCTCCACACCCCTTCCCCACACTCAACCAAAAAATCTTCTCTCCCATGCCCATCCCACACCAGCGGCACCCTACTTTCCTCCCCCCACGATCCCCCATCCCACCCAACCACCTGTAGGCACTCCCTTGGGAAGCCTTGGTGGTCTAATGGTCTGTTCGAGAGCAGAAATGAACACCACTCGTTCCTGCCCCATGCCACTGCTTTCGACACCATGGCTGCCAAGACTTCGTGCAGCAGTCTCACAAGACTGCCACAGGAGTTCCCGGCAGCCATTTTGTGATTGGGACCAGCACGGGCAGGAGTGGGGTTCGTTCCTGCCCCCAAGGAGGCCACTAGACCACCAGAGCTTCCTAAGGTAGGCCTGGGGAGGGCCTATGGATGGTCAGGTGGATTGGGAGGAGTGAATTTTGGGTTTCAGCTGAAAATGCACAGGCATTTTCAGCTGAAACCTGAACTCAGATTTCGTTCCGGTTTCAGTACCAAATCCAAAATTCAGTTGGCCTCTAACCCAGTTCCCCTCGTTCTCAGACCACTACACTAGCCATTAGGCAAGTAGCCTAATGTGGAGCATTGTAACATCCTGCTACATAGGCAACTAATTAAAGGGTTTAAAAAGAATGCCAAGTGCATGCTTTACTTGTGGACAAGTAAAATTAGACTGCAGTGATCGTTGCGGTTGTTCAGTGCAGTCAACACATGTGATCTCTAGGGTGTGTGCGTGTAATATAATGAGAAAGGCAGACACTGAGCTGTTATTCTTGCCAAAGCGACACATGAAATGGGAATGACTAAGTGTCTGATTCACCAAGGGAAAAGTCCTTGATGAATCAAATCCCTCAGTGTGAAAACCCTTCAACTTGTCTCATCAATTGGGACCAGAGGGGCGTTAACACGTTATTTGGTCATTTATTATTCATTCAAATCAGCATATCAAATGCAAACTGCTTTTGTGTAAAAACCAACATTTTTGGCCAAATGAAGAGGGAGCAATTCTCAGACATTTAATGGAGCAGTTATTAAGGTGCAGTTAAAAAAAAAAAAAAAAGCTGGGCTTTTACCGCATCTTGATTTACGACAGAAACAGTATCTGATGTCAGCTCAGTACTGCAGGTTACCGACTCCTGTGGTAAATGAAGAATGCTGCTTGTGAGTGGAGGAGTGGCCTAGTGGTTAGGGTGGTGGACTTTGGTCCTGGGGAACTGAGGAACTGAGTTCGATTCCCGGCACAGGCAGCTCCTTGTGACTCTGGGCAAGTCACTTAACCCTCCATTGCCCCATGTAAGCCGCATTGAGCCTGCCATGAGTGGGAAAGCGCAGGGTACAAATGTAACAAAAATAAAATAGATACTATTGGAGATTCTACATGGAATGTTGCTATTCCATTAGCAACATTCCATGTAGAAGGCTGCGCAGGCTTCTGTTTCTGTAAGTCTGACGTCCTGCACGTGCAGGACGTCAGACTCACAGAAGCAGAAGCCTGCGCAGCCACATTGGTGATCTGCAAGGGCCGACTTCTAGTGGAATAGCAACATTCCATGTAGAATCTCAAATAGTAGCAACAGTAGAGGAGTGGCCTAGTGGTTAGGGTGGTGAACTTTGATCCTGGGGAACTGAGGAACTGAGTTTGATTCCCACTTCAGGCTCAGGCAGCTCCTTGTGACTCTGGACAAGTCACTTAACCCTCCATTGCCCCATGTAAGCCGCATTGAGCCTGCCATGAGTGGGAAAGCGCGGGGTACAAATGTAACAAAACAACAACAAAAAAAAGCAAAGTTATTTGACTGCACCAGGAACATTGTGCTACAAAATTGTGGCCTGAAGGTATTGGGTATGGCTTAAAGGGGCCAGCCATAGTTCAACCAAGGTGCTTCCAACCCCCCCCCCCCAAATGACCCCCAGAAGTTGCACCCCCTCCCAACAGGCCCCTCAAAACAAGCCCTCCCACATCAACTGCCCCCCATAGCAGAGGTACCCCGAGACAGAACCTCGACCCCTCCCCCCACACTTGGATGTTCTCTCCCCCACCTGGAAGCTCCTCCGATGCAACTCCCACCCAGAAATAACCCAAAATGGTAAATGCTGAAGTCATTAGAGATGTATGAAATAGTGATTTTCCCATGATGAAAGTAATTCTATCATTTAGCTCCCTCTACAGGCAGTACTTATGGCACCTATTCTAAACCCATTCTACAAAGAAATTTAAGTGCCTACTTTTCTTTATAGAATGCTAACAGTATTCTATAAAACAGTAACAGAATTCAACAATGCATAGGATAAACACAAAGGAATCCTGTTTAGAAGGAGCCAAACAAGCTTAGCGGTAATTAGATCGCAACACCAGTAACTGAGAAGAAAAGCTAGTGCTGGGCAGACTTCTATGGTCTATGCCCAGATCGTGGCTGGAGAGATTTGAATGGGCTGCAGCGGGGCTTTGATGACAGCTTCAGTAGTTGGGGAACAAGGCCAGTACTGGGCATACTTCTACGGTCTGTGCCCTGAAAATGGCAATGACAAATTAATACCAATTATGTATATATATAGATATAGATATATATATGTAGTATCACATCATACCTTATGCTATGAGTTTATCTTGTTGGGTAGACTGGGTGGGCTATACAGATCTTTATCTGCCGTCATCTACTATGTTACTATATGTGATGGAAATGGCTGAAAATGCACATACATTAAGCAGGGGCATAGCCAGACATCGGCGGGAGGGGTGTCCAGAGCCTGAGGTTAGGGGGGTCCAGAGCCCAAGGTGAGGGGTGCATTTTAGCCCCCTCCCCCCGGCGCCGCCGACCTCCCCCCACCACTTTTGACACCCCTGCCACCACCACTTTTGACCCTCCCCCCCCGGCGCCGCCAACCCTCCCCTTTCGACCCCCCCTTCCCACCGCCATCAGGTACCTGTGCTGGCAGGAGTCCCCAACCCCCACCAGCCGAAGTCCTCTTCAGCGCCGGTTTCTGGGCCGGCACGTTGCTGCAGCTGATCTGGAAGGATTCTGTTCTGAGTGAGTCATCTTGACGTCCTGCATGGATGGGCAGGACGTCAGGACGACTCACTCAGAACAGAATCCTTCTAGATCAGCTGCAGCAACTTTGGCTGGCGGGCAGTGGCGTTCCTAGGGGTGCTGACACCCGGGTGCAGCGCCCCCCCCCCCGTGCAGCGTGACCCCACCCAGTGAAAGGACACCCCCCACCCCGGTGAAAAAACCCCTCCCCCGGGTGCACGCCGCTGGGGGGGTGCCGCACGCCGGTCAGCGTCGTTCTTTCCATGCTGCCTCTGCCCCGGAACAGGAAGTAATTGAGAAGGTTTGCCGAGGGCTCCAAATACCCTTGCACTGGCCCTGAGTTACACAAGTGGTGGATTTTGCAAGACTGCGCATCCAAGGGGAACTGATTAACGAGTCAAGCTCCAAACTCACTTTTTTTTTTTTTTTTTTGCAATTCATGGTGGTTTTCAAGCCCTAAAATGTAAGCATAATTCTCCTCCCAAGCCAAAGCCCAAGACCAAACAAAAAGTCAGCTGAGAATTAGGCATGCCTCAATGCAGGGCGTACATGCCAGCTGTGAAATTTTTCATATACGATACTTTCAAGGACAGCCTACACCACACTTGTATCATACCTCCTTTAAATCTGTGCGTGGCACCTGCATACACATGCTGTTTATAAAGGCACGCTAGCGTTTTTAGCACGCTAACCGTGTAGATGCTCACAATATTCCTATGGGTGTCTACACGGTTAGCGCATGCTAAAAATGCTAGCTCGCTTTTATAAACAGGGCCCATAGGTAACACCTCTTCTAAAACCACTACTCCTACCCCACCCATGTACGGGTGACCTAGATATAATCTAACTAGCCCATCTCCTACAGCTTGATTTAATATATTTCTCCTCCTGCTGGGTCAATATTCTAATTACGTTTTCATCGTTTGATGCACTGAAGCAGCATTTTAAACTATTTGTATTCTGCAGATGGAATATTTATCCTACGCTATACATTGTCCTTTTTAAAGTTTTCGGTTTCTCCGTAAGATTTCTGCACGCATCATGCAGAGCAACCGACTCGGACAGTTTCTCTGCTGAATGAAGCGACACACTTCCTTATTTTTTGTGATTAGCTCAGAGAACATTGGGGCAGCAGGGTCAGAGAAAAAGAACAGGTGGTGGCTGGACACACCAGCAAATATGGGGTTTTGCTTCATTTTTATGTGTTTGAACGGAACAGCAGCAGAGCTTTAGAGGTGGCTTATCTTCTAGCTCAACAATGTACACATGATCTGGTCCATATATTTCAAAAATCTACAGAAGCAAGATACCGGCAATGGCGTACTCCCCACGAAACAGCTGCCCAATGCTGGGGCCATTTACTAAGCTGTTATAAGACCGAGCGTGTGCTTGCTGCAGCTTAAAATGGCTACCTGTGAGACACGGATGGGCAGGACGTCAGGACGACTCACTCAGAACAGAATCCTTCTAGATCAGCTGCAGCAACTTTGGCTGGCGGGCAGTGGCGTTCCTAGGGGCGCTGACACCCGGGGCGGATCGCAGAAGCAAGATAACGGCAATGGCGTACTCACCACGAAACAGCTGTCCAATGCGGGGGGTCATTTACTAAGCGTGTGCTTGCTGCAGCTTAAAATGGCTACCTGTGAAACGCAATCCGGCATCCTGGGGTAAGTTCGAAATCGATGTGTACTAACCACGTGCAAAAAAAAAGTTTTATTTTTGCGCAAAGGATGCGTGTCTGGGGCGGAAAGTGGGCGTTACTGTGCTAATCGGTTAGCAGCTGCGCTGATTAGTGCAGAATTACCGTGTGAGCCCTTACGACCTACAAAATAGATGTCAATAAGGGCTAACATGTAAATTCTTTTAATGGCCTCGTGCTAATAGCGAATTAGCACATGACCATTAATGCAAAAAAAAAAAAGCAATATTGTGTTCAGTTTTGGAGGCCATATCTTGCTAGAGATGATACCACATCCTCCGGCAAAGAGTTCCATTCATTGGGTAAAAAAAAAATATTTCCTCCTATTTGTTTTAAAAGTATTTCCATGTAACTTCCTTGAGCGTCCCTTGGTCTTTGAACTTTTGGAACGAGTGAAAAATCGATTTACTTCTACTCATTTCTACACCACTCAGGATTTTGTAGACCTCAATCATATCTCCCATCATCCGTCTCTTTTCCAAGCTGAAGAGCCCTAGCCTTTCCTGATACGAGAGGATTTCCATCCCCTTTATCATTTTGGTCGCTCTTCTTTGAACCTTTTCTAATTCCGCTGTATCTTTTTTAAGATACTGCGACCAGAACAGAACGCAATACTCAAGGTGTGGTTGCACCATGGAGTGATACAGAGGCATCATAGTATTTTCAATCTTATTCACTATCCCTTTCCTAATACGGTATTGTGTAAGCCACATTGAGCCTGCAACTAAGTGGGAAAATGTGGGGTATAAATGTGTTAAATAAATAAATAAAAAGACTGGAAGCGCTGCAAAGAAAAGCTGCAAAAATGGTATGGGATTTGCGTTTCAAACTGTACGAGGAGAGACTTGGAGGCATATTTTCAAAGTACTTTGGGAGGCTAAGTTCCATAGGTTTCTATGGAACTTTGGGAGGCTAAGTGCTTTGAAAATGAGCTTGACGCTGACCTGAACATGTATACCTTGGAGGAAAGGAGAAACAGGGGTGACATGATACAGAGGTTCAAATATTTGAAAGGTATTAATCCACAAGCAAACCTTTTCCGGAGATGGGAAGGCGGTAGGACTAGAGGACATGAATTGAGGTTGAAGGGGGACAGACACAGGAGTAATGTCAGGAAGTATTTTTTCACGGAGAGGGTGGTGGATACATGGAATGCCCTCCCGCGGGAGATGGTGGAGATGAAAACAGTAACGGAATTCAAACATGCATGGGATAAACTCAAAGGAATCCTGTTTAGAAGGAATGGATCCACAGAATCTTAGCGGAGATTGAGTGGCGACGCTGGTAATTGGGAAGCGAAACCGGTGCTGGGCAGACTTCTACGGTCTACGCCTTGATCGTGACTGAATAGATAGGGATGGGCTTGAGTGTAAATTTTAAGGGGCTTCGATGTTGCCTTCAGAACTTTAAGTAAAAGAAGAGTGCTGGGCAGACTTCTACGGTCTGTGCCCTGAGAATGGCAAGGACAAATCAAACTCGGGTATACATATAAAGTATCACATACCATATAAAATGAGTTTATCTTGTTGGATAGACTGGAAGGACCGTTCAGGTCTTTATCTGCCATCATTTACTATGTTACTCTTTGGGGTTCTACATGGAATGTTGCTACTAATTGGGATTCTGGAATCTTGTAACTCTTTAGGATTCCAGAATCCTCAGAACTTTTAGTACAAGAACAGTACTGGGTAGACTTCTATGGTCTGTGCCCTGAGAATGGCAAGGACAAATCAAACTCGGGTATACGTATAAAGCATCATATACCATGTTAAAAGAGTTTATCTTGTTGGGCAGACTGGATGGACCGTTCAGGTCTTTATCTGCTGTCATTTACTATGTTACTATGATATCGACCATTTTACTGCTGTGATAAAAATGACCTTAGCGAGTGGGAAAACCCCAAGTGAGGGCGTTACTAAGGCCACTTTATACCACAACTTAGTAAATGGACCTCTAAGTTTACTGAAGTGTGCTACTGGTTATTAGTACATGGATCTGATTTCATATTGGACATGTGGAAAATAATGCATGTTAATACGCATGTTCCCTTTCCCTTCCTACCCTGTTCCTCTTCCTCTATCTAATGTAATTGTATTTGATTCCTGTACATTGTAAGCCACTTTGAGTCTGCTTAATGTGGGAAAAAGTGGGGTATAAATGTTCATAAATAAATAAATAAATATGCACTAATGCTTTTTAAGAAATCTGGGCATTATAGCCAGACCCCTTGATATTCAGCCCGCGGCAGTCGTGGTTTTAAAACTGCTGAGTGCCACAGGCTGAATCTAAACAAATATTCAATACCTGGCCTTGGCCCAGGCAATGACGATCTGGGCCAGCTGCCAACCTGGAAGTTATGCTGGCAGATAAAGATCAAAATGGCCCAACCAGCTATCCCAATAAAGTGGTTAGGGTTGTAACTACTGATGCTAAGTACAGGGAACCTCCCCCCCCCCCCCCCCCCCCAAATGCTTTCTTAGAAATGCCAAAAGTCATTGCAATTCATTTTATTTCATTTATGTATTTGCGAGCATTTGATCTACTGCCAGGGAACTAAATGTGGTATCTATGAAGTTAACAACTAAAAATACAACAACTGAAAGAAGGAAAAGAGGCAGTAAGGGAGAGTGGTGGGAAGATTTAAACACAGGGGTAAAGAGGCAGAGAGCCAAAAGCTTCCTGGAAAAAGTGAGTTTTGAGCGAAGACTTGAATTTGGAGAGGGAGGGTTCCAGCCTGACATGAGAGAGAAAGGAATTTGAGAGCTTGGGGCCAAGGTAGCTGAAAGCAGTTTCAAGTGATATTTTTAAAAGGAGGGCTAAGGGGGAAGGGAGGGAGACTGTCGTGGAGTGCACGGGGAAGGAACGTATGGCATGAGGAGGTCACTAGTATAGGTGGGAGCAATGGGGAAGCAGCCTTTAAAGACAAATAGGAGGACTTTTTGAACTTACTATGGGTGGAGACAGGGAGCCAGTGTTCGGAGCAAAGTACAGAGAAACACAATTTTTGGAGGGATTTGAAAATTATTTCTGAGCCTACTTTCTTTTAACACTTGGCAAGGCTTGGTTTTCTGAGGCTGCTTTTTAGGGATAATTGTTTAGTTGACACTTCTGTCCAGATTGTTATGTTTTATATAATTGATATGTTGTTCATAAGTATGTTTTATTTTTATTGACTTATGTTTTATTTACTGTTTTTCATCCTTTTGAAAGGCCAGGTCATAAAACTGACAAGAAAACAATGAACAAAATGAGAAGAAAATCCCTGGACAGCTGCGAGTGACGGTTCATGGCACCAGAAATGAGCTGGATGCCCAAAAGAAACAGAAGGAAATGACTTGTCGATGACACAAAAACAGCCAGTTTGGGCATGCAAGAAGATGAAACCAGAATGAGATCAGTCTGTCATGAAAAGGAAAACAAACGGAGACAACTTGTCCTTTGTCACACCCGTTGCACTCCACTGCTCTTCCTGAGGGTTTCTCGACCTCAACAAAATATTTATACCCTAGAGCCCTGTCTCATGGGGAAACAAGGATCTGCATTTGGAAGCACTTCAGACAGATAAACCTATGTGATCATTCTCAGGTGTTCTCTAAGCATATGCATTAAGGGGTCCTTTTACTAAGCTGCGGTAAGCATTAATCTGTGCTTACAACAGGTCAAAATGTACTACCCACGGGCTGCACTCAGGCACAGTGGCATACTGAGGTGGTCCGCATCGGGTGCATGCTGCAGGAGGGGTGCAGGGAGCAGCTGCACGGCTGTCGGCTCCACCGGTTCCCTGCTCCCTTCTGTTACTTCCTGTACCGGGGCAGAGGATGAAGGGAACCGGCGGAGCTGACAGCCACGCGGCTGCTCCCAGCACCCCAGCAGGTAGGAAGAATGCACCTGGAGGGGGTGTCAGGCTGCACCTGGGGGGGACGGGGACGAATGGATGATGCTGCACCCAGGGGAGGGGGTGTGTGCAGCGGCAAACCACCCCGGGTGGCAGCCGACCAAGAAATACCACTGCTCAGGCATCCCATGATAGTTTTGCAGGTGTGCCACGCTACCTATGCACTAAAATATAGTGTTTATTTTTTAGTGCTGGGGCAGGTCTAGGCAGAAAGTAGGCATGTTCTGTGCTTATTAATTAGCATCTGAGCCCTTACCGCCCAGGTGCAGGTGCCGGTATCGTGGAGAGTAGCGTTTTCGTTACTGTCAGGGGGAAGTCTTAAGCTGGTAGAGCTTGGGATCCCCACCAGCTACTGCTAAATGTGTGCTACTGTTGGGTGGGGACTGAGCCCTAAGTGGGTGGGCCCTGGCCCACCCAGGCCCACCTGTGGCTACGCCACTGTTACCGCCTACAAAAGAGGTGTTGGTAAGTGCCGACGCGGTAATGGGAAAATTAGCGCATGGCCATTATTATAGAAATAGAAAAACTGGACATTTCCCGGAAGCGTTAAAAGTGGCTTTTATTGTGCAGGAAAGACCTACACTAGGAATAGCGCAGGACACTTTTTAGCGCTGCTTAGTAAAAGGGCTCCTTAATAATCTAACAAAGAATATCTCCCATGGACCTATGGATGATCAACCCACATTTATTTATTTATTTAGATTTTGCTCACACCTTTTTCAGTAGTAGCTCAAGGTGAGTTACATTCAGGTACACTGGATATTTCTCTGTCCCAGGAGGGCTCACAATCTAAGTTTGTACCTGAGGCAAGATCACAAGAAGCAGCAGTGGGATTTGAACTGGCCACCTCTGGATTGCAAGACTGGTGCTCTAACTACTAGGCCACTCCTCCACTCAGCAACATTCCATGTAGAATCACCAATAATAGCAACATTCCATGTAGAATCTCAAATAGTAACAACATTCAATGTAGAATCTCAGATAGGGAAAGGGAAATGGGACTTGATATACTGCCTTTCTGTGGTTTTGAAACTACATTCAAACCAGTTTACATAGTATATACAGGTACTTAGTTGTACCTGAGGCAATGGAGGGTTAAGTGACTTGCCCAAGATCACAAGGAGCTGCAGCGGGATCTGAATCGGCCAACTCTGGATTGCAAGACCAGTGCTCTAACCACTAGGCCACTCTCCACTCATTGTACATTAGTACATTTGTCCTTTAGATTGTAAGCTCTTTAGAGCAGGGACTGTCCTTCTATGTTAAATTGTACAGCGCTGTGTAACCCTAATAGCGCTTTAGAAATGTCAAGTAGTAGTACATTATCTGTCATCCTACACGAATATAAAATGTCAAAGACTAGAAATGACAGCTTTTGATCGGACAAGCAGACCACACACTTATGGTCAGGGCCGGTGCTAGACATGATGGGGCCCAGGGCAGACACTAGGGAGAGGGCCCGGCCAAAGCTTGCCTGTAGGCTGTCTCTCTTTCAGCTTTCAGAAGGTTTGGGGCCCCCTTTAACATGGGGGCCCAAGGCAATTGCCCTGTTTGCCCACCCCTAGTGCTGTCCCTGCTTTTGGAGTCATTATTTACAGCCTTGCTATGATATAGATAGATAGATCATCAAAGCCTGAAAAACCATCACAGTCTTTTGACTGGTCGTGTCCTCCACAAGTTCAAGTCCTACCCAATGACTTAAAATTGTAGAGGTATCATTGTAGAATATATCCAGATCCAAATAAGGCTAATTTTTGTAGATAAGGTAGTAGGCCTTACTGGTTAAGCAATTCTAATTTTTTGGAAAACACTGTTGCCAAAGCCCCATTGATTTCTTTTCAGATTTTTCCAGTTTCAATTTGTAAAGCCCAGTTCTTTGTGATCTTTTCCAATTCTTTTTCTCCAAACTGGCTATGTTTCTCCAAACTGGCTATTGCCTGGCATTGACAACAAACCATATGTATTTCAGTTCTATTCAGTGGCATAAGTACATAAGTAATGCCACACTGGGAAAAGACCAAGGGTCCATCGAGCCCAGCATCCTGTCCACGACAGCGGCCAATCCAGGCCAAGGGCACCTGGCGAGCTTCCCAAACGTATAAACATTCTATACATGTTATTCCCGGAATTGTGGATTTTTCCCAAGTCCATTTAGTAGCGGTTTATGGACTTGTCCTTTAGGAAACCGTCTAACCCCTTTTTAAACTCTGCTAAGCTAACCGCCTTCACCACGTTCTCCGGCAACGAATTCCAGAGTTTAATTACGCGTTGGGTGAAGAACAATTTTCTCCGATTTGTTTTAAATTTACTACACTGTAGTTTCATCGCATGCCCCCTAGTCCTAGTATTTTTGGAAAGCACGAACAGATGCTTCACATCCACCTGTTCCACTCCACTTGATTTTTAAAAAGCTTTCCCTCAGCCCCTCCCCCTTCCATCATATTTCTCTCTCTCTTCCCCCTCCCCCCCCACCTGTGAACCAGTAACTGCCCGTCTCTAAACCCCATGCGCCTCCCCCATTGACCTCAGAGGCATCCCTAGTGGCTGCAATTCATTTTCGTTGCATGTGCCGGTCCCACAAGCCTTCCCTCTGCCACGTCCTGCCCTCGCTGATGTCACTGCCGGGACGTGACAGAGAAAAGGATGCAGGATCGGCACAGGCAGCAAAAATGAATCGCTGTGGCTACACCGGGGAAAGGGTTCAGAAAGAGAACCAGACACCGGGCCACCACTGGAGCAGAGGGAGAGAGGAGAAAGACATGGACAAACAGGTCTCCAAAACGGAATCACAAAAGTACAAAACCAAAACATATGGCCCGATGTCACTCTAGTTCGGGAACATTTTAAACAGCAATCATTTTGTCAAACAGGGAGATATATATACTGTATATTATAAATTTATATTGCATTTCCCAGTGTACAGCACTGTTTATTGTAGTTTACATCCTATGAATACATTTTCAGAGCCTGGTCCCAGATATCTTGATCTGTAGATCAATAATCTATTTCTGAGAAAGGGGATCATGATTGAAGTCTTTCAAGATCCTCTGTAGATATTTCAAAGGCACTGAAAACTGAGCATCTAGGCAAAAAAAAAAAGTTTTAATAGTTCCAGAGTTTCTATGTTAAAAGAATTATTTGAAAAGACAGCAATAAAATGACATTGCTTATAAGAGAAAAGATGACATAGCCCTAAAGCTTAGACATTTCAAAGACCATTAGATGTTTTCAGCTTTCCCTCCTCAGTCACCACAGGATAAATGTACTGAATTCCAGCATGTTTCCAGCATAAAAAGGATGTAGAAGAACTACCAGGAGAAACATCTCCATTTCCATGGAGCGTCAGAAGGGGAAAGCAAGTGGACTTAAGCCAAGGGACCCACACACCCACCTCCATGCTTGCCATACAGCCTTATAAAAAGGATACAGTGTTAAACGTTACCCCAATTTAGAAAGCTTGGCATGCAATACATAGCTAAAATGCAGCTAATTTGCACTTCAGTGGGCAGGTTCATAAGAACGTGTTGCCATACTGGGATAGACCGAAGGTCCATCAAGTCCAGCATCCTGTTTCCACAAGTGGCTAACCCAGGTCACAAGTACCTGGCAAGATCCCAAAACAGTACAATATATTTTATGCTGCTTATCCTAGAAATAAGTGGTGGATTTTCTCCAAGCCCATCTAATAATGACTTATGGACTTTTCTTTTAGGAAGCTATCCAAACCTTTTTTTTTTAAACCCTGCTAAGCTAACTGCTTTTACTGCATCCTCTGGCAAAGAATTCCAAAGATTAATTACACATTGAGTGAAGAAACGTTTTCTCCGATTTGTTTTAAATTTACTACTTAGTAGCTTCATTTTGTGCCCCCTAGTCCTAGTATTTTTGGAAAGAGTAAACAAGCGATTCACGTCTACCCGTTCCACTCCACTCATTATTTTATAGACCTCTATCATATCTCCCCTCAGCCATCTTTTCTCCAAACCGAAGAGCCCTAGCCACTTTACTCAAAAGGAAGTCGCCCTATATCATTTTCATTTCCCTTCTCTGTACCTTTCTAATTCCATTATATCTTTTTTGAGATGCGGTGACTAGAATTGCACACAGTATTCAAGGTGCAGTCACACAATAGAGCAAAACAAAGGCATTATAACGTGCTCTCCTACCGTTGCAAAGGTTTTGTATACAAACTTTGGGGCCCTTTTACTAAGCTGCGTAAGCGTCTACGCACGCCCAACGTGTGCCAAAATGGAGTTATACCACCTGACTACCACGTGGCTCTTGCGGTAATTTCATTTTTGGTGTGCGTCCAATTCGCAGGTCTGAAAAATATTTTTTATTTTCAGCCGCGCGTAATGGATGGCATTTGACGCACGTAAGTCATTACTGCCCGGATTCTTTACCGCTAGGTCAACAGCTGACAGGAAGGTCTCAGACCCAAAATGGACGCGAAGCAATTTTGATTTTGCCACGCATTCATTTTCAGCAAAAAAAGGCCTTTTTTACAGGCGCGCTAAGAAATGGATCAACGCGCGCCCAAAACCCATGCCTAGGGTACCACAAGCCATTTTTCAGAGTGCCTTTGAAAAAAGGACCCCTCAGTGCATTGCATGATCCAGGTATGTGGTAAAGAATTGAAACCTTTTCTGTAATCAATCCATGTCACATTCAAGTTTGTTTTTCTTCTTTTGCAATTTTTCAGGATCATCTTTGCCAATAAGTTATTAATCCTCTGGTCCTCTTGAATTCCTGCAGTTTCCCTTTTGCTCCACCGGGAAGAAAGAATTTGTTTGTAGGTACTCATGAAATGACTTGGCAGTGTAGTTTGAATGTGGTTGGTAATTTTGCTGAAGTGGCTCCTTTTTCCTTAACGATAAAGAAAGTCCTTGCTATTGGCATCCACACCTCCAAAGATGTTCCGTTCAATTAAGCATTTAATGGACAAGTTTATAGACTGGTCAAGTATTTGAGCCAGAAGCCAGATAACAAATAAACAAAGTAATAAATATATGTAATTCAGTACTAGACAACTGACAACTGCCTAGATCCATACAAGACCCTCCAGATTCTGTATATCATGTTCAAATTTCAGTGCCCAGTTTTGGGCGTACATCGGAGATGGGCACGTAAATAAATGGACTAATGAGCTCAAAAACATCAATAATTGAGTAACAACCAATTGCTGATGTTAATTGGTAGTCTTACAAATTCTACTCTATAAAACACAGTGCCTAACTCCAATCACGGGTATCTGAAAAAAGAGGGCATGGCCAGGGGCTACATGCGGATTTACAAACTTTGCCCGAAGCATGCCTAAGTTGGACGCCGGCATTTACCCCTGCTTCCAGCAGGCGTAAGTATGGCACCCAAACATTAGGTGACGGATCCACACCAAATGCTATTCTTTAAAGAGAGCTCCCTTTAAAGAATAGACCTTACTGCCGGATTCTGTGTGCCATGCCTAGCATTCTGTGCCTAAATCAGGGGCGTAGCTAGGTGGGGGCTACGGGGGCATGGGACCCCGCAGATTTAGCCACTCCCCCCCCCTCCCGCCACCGCCGTCAGGTACCTTTGCTGGTGGGGGTCCCCAACCCCCGCCAGCCAAAGTCCTCTTCAGCAGCAGTCTACAGCGTGTGGCTGACCTGGATTCTGTTTCTGTGAGTCCTGACGAACGTGCAGGACGTCAGGACTCAGAGAAACAGAATCCAGATCAGCGAACGCACCGGACTCGTAGACTGGTGCTGAAGGGGACTTCGGCTGGCGGGGGTTGGGGCGGTGGGGGGGGGGGTCAAAAGTGGCAGGGGGGGGGTCGGTGGCGCTAGAGGGGGCTAAAATGTGCCCCCTCACCTTGGGCTCTGAACCCCCCCTCCCGCCGGTCTGGCTACGCCCCTGGCCTAAATCTAAGTGTATTCCATAACAATGTGAGTAATTCAATTAGCTTATCAAGCCAATTACCATTGTTAAGCACTTAAGCAATAATGAGCAATAATTAGAATTTACATGCATAACTTGCCAAGTGTATGCTGTAATGAACTGCGCCTAAATTCTAAAGTGTGCAGTTCAAAAGGGGCATGGCCAGGGCTTTTTTTGAGGGGGTACTGAGTACCGGCACCTTTTCCGCTAAAATTGACCCATGGTCCTCAAGTTTTAATGAAAGAGCTCAGGCTCTCCACACCAGTTCTGCCTCGTCATAGATTCCGTGACTGGTTGAAGGGTGGCCTGGCAGTTGAGTACCGGCACCTTTTTTGCTAGTAAAAATGCACTGGGCATGGCTATGGGTGGAGAAATGGGCATTTCATGGGCGTTCCCAAATTTAGGCGCATTGTTATAGAATATGGCCCAGTCCACCTAAATCTACGTGCAGATTTACGCCACATTTTCATTGGTGTAAATAGATGAGCATAGTTTTAGGCGCTGGGACACCAACTAAGCATATTCTATATACCACATCTAAATATTATATATAATACGCTTAGGTGAAAATGATTTTCATGCGGATTTTCCAAGCGTCATATATAGAATCTCCCCCTTGATGCTTAAGTTTTTTGGTGCCACTTATTGAATTCCCTCCTATGCCCATAACTAGATAGTTATGACCAGGGCTTTTTTTTGAGGGGGTACCGAGTACCGGCCCCTTTTCCATTGTCTGCTAAAATTGACCCATGGACCCCAAGTTTTAATGAAAGAGCTCAGGCTCTACACACCAATTCTGCCTTGTCATAGATTCTGTGACTGGTTGCAGGGGGCCTGGCTATTATGGGGTGGGGTCCCTCAGTGATTACCCCACTCCTGAAGGCTGGCCTAGCATTTGAATACCGGCACCTCATTTGCTAGAACAAACGCACTGGATAAAGGGACCCACGTGTGGGTGATCAGGCCTTTGTGACATCACTGATGAGGTTGGCTGTTAGCCATTGGTGGAATGAGGCATTATGACATCACATTATCAAAAGTGAGCCAAGTATAGAACAATCAAGCTAATTACAAGTTAACAGTAAAATAACATGTCTTAACAATAGCTCATGTTGATAAGCCCCCTAAATGAAAAAGAAATGCCTGTAGAAATCAAAATCACTGCTACATGTGATAAAAGCAGGGCTTTTTTTGAGGGGGTACTTGGGGGTACTGAGTACCGGCACCTTTTCCATTGTCTGCTAAAATTGACCCATGGACCCCAAGTTTTAATGAACGAGCTCAGGCTCTACACACCAATTCTGCCTTGCCATAGACTCTGTGACTGGTTGCAGGGGGCCTGTTTATGGTGGGGTGGGTCTCTCAGTGATCACCCCGACCCTGAAGGGTGGCCCTGGCATTTGCGTACCGGAACCTTTTTTGCTAGAAAAAAATGCACTGGTTATGACAATCCCAGTCATGGAGTACTTAGTTCCTCCATCACTATACGAGAACGCAAAGGAAAGATGAAAAAGTTTCCAAGAGAAACAGAGACGTCCACGCAAGCAGCATGTTTGTTGAGCTCAACAGCAGGAACGCTTCAAAAATCACTAATGCATTAGCCACCCTCAGATATTCATTCAGAAACCAAATTAAAATGTAATGCAGGCAAGCAGATGCCCTGAGAACACAGGCATCTGTTCAACATGGCGAACGTTTACTTGCCCTGCAATATGATTCGATGTTCAAAGACGAGGAAGGAAAGGTACGTGCATTTGCATGCACAAGGGAAGTAGAAAAGAAAAAGAAAAAAACAAGGGCTGTGAGAAACTAGAAGGACAAAGATCAGAGGGGGTTTTAAAACGAAAGAAACTCAAAAGCAAGGCACAAAATGCTGAAGCCAGTAAAATATTATATAGAATTATGCACCGGCTTCATCAATGCAAATAATCCCAAGCCTTTCTGATTTATGCTTTCTTATGCTGTTCTTGCATATTGTCTATTATAGGATAATTGTATAAAGAATGCGCTGACATTTACATGCCAAATGGACGTACCTTAACCCACATCCCCCCTCCCTAACTTCCCCCACTGTATCTACCAAACATGAACCTTCTTTTACCACAATAGCACCTGTATTTGTTCATACCGCAGCTGGCGAACGCCGTTGCGGTACCACGTAAGCCACACTGAGCCTGCAAATAGGTGGGGAAAATGTGGGATACAAATGAAATAAATAAATAAATAAATAAAATAGGCAACACACGACTCGAATATCAGCCGATACAGGTGGATGTGTGCCAAAAATCCAGGGTCGTTATATTCTGTAACTACATGCATATCTTCGATGGGGTGTAGTTTGCAAACAGGTATTCACATGGGTGGAATCTGGATGGAGTGGGAGGGGGGGGGGGGTGCACACTTACACACATGATCCCGGATTCTATATATATAGCGCTCAAAATTGTACATGCAAAATTTGAATGTGCGCCCAATTTGCACATGCAATTTGAGTACCGAGCCAATTAGCGCCAATAACTGAGCGCTATCAATTATAGGCCTTAAACTGACAACAATTTGGATTTACGCATGCACCTTGCTAAGCACTGTTCTATAAAGATGCGTGTACAAATTTTTTAGCGTGTAACTTAAAATGGGGCACAGCCGTGGGAAGGGCATGGGCAACTCAGGGGCATTCACTAAAGATGCACAAGGTATTACAGAATTTGAGCGGTCTGTGCCTAATTTGCGCAGTTTCAGCTGGCGTAAATCCTCACGCCCAAAGTTGGGAGCAGATCCCAGTGCTATGCACTATATAAATGGTGCATAACTTGTAGCGCCATTTCTAGAATAGCGCTCAGTGCACATTTTTCTCGGTGCCCAAATCTAACAATAGTAGATGACGGCAGAGAAAGACCTGCACAGTCCATCTAGTCTGCCCAACAAGATAAACTCATATGTGCTACTTTATGTGTATACCTGACTTTGATTTGTATCTGCCATTTTTAGGGCACAGACCGTAGAAGTCTGCCCAGCACTAGCCCCGCCTCCCAACCACCAGCCCCCCCCCCCCCACCGGCTCCGCCCCCAATCTCCGCTAAGCTTCTGTGTGCCATTTACTGAATCTAGTCTATAACTTATAGATTACTATGCATTGTCCTGCCGATTCCAACTGCGAAAACGGCCTGATTTGACAGTTTGTTGGCTTCCACTTTTCATTCAGCTGTTTATCGTTGAAGATGTCAGGGAGTGAGCGGGTCGTTGTGCCAGATGCCATGGGAGCAGGAGTGGACGGATAAAGGAGCAGATTCCAACTCCATTTCCATCATGCACGGTCATCTTGGTGTGTCCGGTCCATTTACATCTCTTCCAGCCCAAAGAGGTTCAGCCTACTCCAAGGATTCAATATATTACCTGAAGTCCTTCCTACCAACATATCTACGGACCATTTTAGACTCTATTATCCTTTCCCAATTGTTTTTGCTTCTTTCCCTGTTTCTTCTATTCTATGTAATTTAATTGTAACCGTATCACCACTGATCTGGCGATAGCCTATCAGTACATTGTAAGCCACTTTGAGCCTACGAAACTGTGGGAAAAACGTGGGATATAAATGTGCAAAATAAATAAATAAAATTATGAATGTATTTCTGGATATGTACTTGTGCCTAAATGCATAGACTATAAAGGAATATAAGTGTGTGTGGGGGGGGGGGGGGAGGTAAGTGTGAGCAGGATGCACATAATTTACAGCATTCTTCAAGTTACGCATGTAAGTGGGAGCTCTGCCTCTCTCCTGACAATGCTCCTCCATGATGTATGCCCTTCTTGCAAATATGCGCTACGCAAGTTAAGTGGGTGTTTCCCAAAACAGCACTTAGGCGGTATCCTGCTTTCATCTTCACCGCTTCCACCGGGAGGCTGTTCCAAAATTCACCACCTTTTCCGGGAAGAAGTATTTCCTCAGGTTATTTCCGAGTCTCTCCTCTTCCACCTTCATACTAGGCTCCTTCGTTCTAGAGCTTCCTTTCAGTTGAAAGAGACTCCCCTCCTGTGCATTTATGCCACACAGGTCTCGTATCATATCTCCCCTCTCTCGCCTTAAAAAGCATACGAGGGCAGACTTAAAGATCTCAATATGTATACTTTGGAAGAAAGGTGGGAGAGGGGAGGTATGATACAGACATTTACATACTTATGTGGCATAAATGCACAAGAGGCCGGTCTCTTTCAATTGAAAGAAAGCTCTGGAACGAGGAGGCATAGGATGAAGGTGAAAGGGGATAGATTCAGTAGTAAACTGAGGAAATACTTCTTCACGGAAAAAGTGGTGAATTCATGGAACAGCCTCCCGGTGGAAGTGGAGGAGATGAAAACAGTATCTGAATTCAAGAGAGCTTGAGACATGTACATAGGGTCTCTGAGGGAGTGATAGCGACAGTAGATGACATGGATGGCCAGACTGGATAGGCCATGTGGTCTTTATCTGCCTACATTTTTCTCTGTTTCTATCCTGGCATATGCACATATAACTGTTCACATATGCTCCTATACACTAGGGTTCCAGACATGGAGGTGCACAATGGGTGCACGAATGTTAACCCACAGTACACTAAAGATTTCTATAAAACAAGTACTTCTTTGGTTAAGGTTTATTTCCTTTTATAGCTTCTCAGTATCGCTCCTCTCTTACATCTCCCAAGGAACTCCATTTATCAGGTCTCTCTTATCTGTGACCTTCTCCTCTCTACTCCCAACTTTAGACTCCAGTCCTTTTATCGTGCTGCATCGTGTGCCTGGAATAGCTTCCTTCAGGGCTGATTTGTAGCGCCGGATATGATGGCACGTTGGGGGTGGGAAGTACTACCGGGCTGCTGCAATAGCTTGGCGGTACTTCCTTTTTAGCAAGCAGTAAGCCCGGGCTGGGCTTACTGCCACTTTGTAAAAGGGGCCCTTAGATAGTACCTTAAAAATCGAGGCACTTGTTGATTATGGCCAAAGATATTAGTTGGAAGGGCTGCCCAACTAGATCAGAAGAAATCTTCCTGCTCTTCCTCTGCCTCTCAAAAAGGAAAATCATTGGTAATTTGGATTTAAAATTCACAATACAACTGAAAATAAAAACAGATGAAGCGACAAATACAGAAGAACAAAAGACCTCCGCAGTGGTCAAGCAAAGCAAACAAGCACAATGAAGGAGGCAAGAAGGATGACGACAAAAAAAACCTCTAATGGACTCAACGAGTTCACATCAAAAGGTTATTGCTAAAACCTGGACTCGACATGAGTCGTGTTTCGGCCGCTCAGGCCTGCCTCAGGAGTCCCTGTAATATATATCTATGGCGATTTCAGGAAGCAAAACTGTTCCTCAGAACTGCATATCAGAATGGAATCACAATTCAAATATAAACTTGACTCGAATGTACGTCGCCAAAACACTGACGAACATCACCACAAGACGGCAAAACAGATGAGCCAGGTGAATGCGAGTCCAGGCTGGATCAGGTCTGCGATGAAAAATTACCCAGGATCCATGTCAAGCTACGGCCTACATCAGCCCAATAAAGCTTAGTCAGGCTACTGCCAATGCACCCACGCCTCTCTGAAATTGTCTTTTTTACCTCCTTGCAGAGGGGCAAACCAATGAAAAGCACTTATGATGAAAAGATATGCTTAAAGAAGTTACAACACGTTACCTTTTCCATGTCCCTCTAATTACTTGCTGTGAAGTACAGGGCTGTTCTGCTGTGAAAATAACAGTCTGCCTTTCCCTCTTGCCCGGGATGTTCCAGTTGTTTTACTCAACCAATTTACATCCAACTGGTTTAAAGATTCTCACTACTGAGCTATAAATGTGACAAGTCACTTCTGAGTGGGTTTATTTATTCCCAGTATTCCAGTAAGTGCTTAAATATAGGATGCATGCAGCCCACACTTTTTAAAAATGGACTTTACTGTAAACCTTCGGGAGATTTTCTGATCTTCACTACTAAAAATATGTAAATAGCCACTACAGTACATTGTCTAGAGTAACAGCACAGCGTACGCTTGGTTGGTTTCATTCCCAGCACCGATATGATTACAGCTAAGCATAATCCAAATATATACATTAAAATAAAATTTTCAAAGAAGCATGATTTTGTAAACTGGCTTCTTCCATTTTACATAAAACATCAAAAGAGGAGTCGAGACATCCAGGACAGGACAAGTTCAGTTCCGCCTGGATTTTACAAACATAGTAACATAGTAGATGACGGCAGAAAAAGACCTGCATGGCCCATCCAGTCTGCCCAACAAGATAACTCATGTGTGCTACTTTTTGTGTATACCCTACCTTGATTTGTACCTGTCCTCTTCAGGGCTCAGACTGTATAAGTCTGCCCAGCACTATCCCCACCTCCCAACCACCAGCCCCGCCTCCCACCACCGGCTCTGGCACAGACCGTATAAGTTTGCCCAGCACTATCCCCGCCTCCCAACCACCAGCCCCGCCTCCCACCACTGGCTCTGGCACAGACCGTATAAGTCTGCCCAGCACTATCCCCGCCTCCCAACCACCAGCCCCGCCTCCCACCACCGGCTCTGGCACAGACCGTATAAGTCTGCCCAGCACTATCCCCGCCTCCCAACCACCAGCCCTGCCTCCCACCACCAGCTCTGGCACAGACTGTATAAGTCTGCCCAGCACCAGCCCCGCCTCCCACCACCGGCTCTGGCACAGACCGTATAAGTCTGCCCAGCACTATCCCCGCCTCCCAACCACCAGCCCCGCCTCCCACCACCGGCTCTGGCACAGACCGTATAAGTTTGCCCAGCACTATCCCCGCCTCCCAACCACCAGCCCTGCCTCCCAACCACCGGCTCTGGCACAGACCGTATAAGTCTGCCCAGCACTATCCCCACCTCCCAACCACCAGCCCCACCTCCCACACTGGCTCTGGCACAGACTGTATAAGTCTGCCCAGCACTATCCCCGCCTCCCAACCACCAGCCCCGCCTCCCACCACCGGCTCTGGCACAGACCGTATAAGTTTGCCCAGCACTATCCCCGCCTCCCAACCACCAGCCCTGCCTCCCACCACCAGCTCTGGCACAGACTGTATAAGTCTGCCCAGCACCAGCCCCGCCTCCCACCACCGGCTCTGGCACAGACCGTATAAGTCTGCCCAGCACTATCCCTGCCTCCCACCACTGGCTCTGGCACAGACCGTATAATTCTGCCCAGCACTATCCCCGCCTCCCAACCACCAGCCCCGCCTCCCAACCACCAGCTCTGGCACAGCCCCTATAAGTCTGCCCAGCACTATCCCCGCCTCCCAACCACTAGCCCCGCCTCCCACCACCGGCTCTGCCACCCAATCTCGGCTAAGCTCCTGAGGATCCATTCCTTCTGAACAGGATTCCTTTATGTTTATCCCACGCATGTTTGAACCAAACACACAGCCCTTTATAAAATATTATGAGGGCATGCAAACACGCATGTGTATTTGCCAGGATCTGCTGTGGGAGATGTGATTTTAAAAAGAAAATGCAGACAAAAAGCACCACGAGCTCCTATATTACTGTTGTTGCAGCCAGGAGCATTACAGGTTCAAGGCTACAGCAATGAGATAATGGGTTCCAAATCAGGCCTGTTATCTTTTAAAAAGCTGGTGGTGGGGATCAGCCTCTCCCCCCCCCCCCCACACATACACACACCAAATTCTTTGGGACCCTCCTCTCCTTGAACATCACACCCCTTCCTCCATACCCCTCCCCCACCATGAATACGTGCTCCCCAACCTCTAGACCCTCCTCAGACTTTTATTTCACATCTTGACCCCTAACTGCTGGAGGTCAGAAGTGGTATTTTGAACTTTCAATAGAGGAGGAGTAACATACATAGCATAGAGGGGCATAATCGAAAGGGGGCGCCCTTCTCTAAGGGCGGCCATCTCCGGGGACGGCCCCGGGAAGGGGCGGAGCCAACCGTATAATCGAACAAGATGGGCGTCCATCTTTCGTTTCGATAATACGGTCGGGGTCAGCCAAATCTCAACATTTAGGTCAACCTTAGAGATGGTCTCCTAAAATGTTGAGATCGCTGGAGTTAGAGATGGGCGGCCTCGGTTTTTGTCGATAATGGAAACCGAGGCCGGCCATCTCAAAACCGGCCAAATCCAAGCCATTTGGTCGTGGGAGGAGCCAGCATTTGTAGTGCACTGGTCCCCCTGACATGCCAGGACACCAACCGGGCACCCTAGGGAGCACTGCAGTGGACTTCATTTAAGGAGTGGGAACGTGCCCGGCACATGCGTAGAAGAGCTGCGCGGTAAGCACAGCTCTTGTGCGCATGCCTAGTCAACCTGGGAAGCCCGTGCAGGAACACCTCCCCCCAGCGCAGCGACTGTAGTCCAGCCAGAGTTTGAAATTACTTTGCAGAAAGTTCTTCCCGCTAGTGCCAATCAAGGAAAAAAATAACTATTTTTACAGTTCGTAGAACAAGGATTATTGTTTACAGTTTGCTGCAGCCTTCTAAACAATGAGACAGTGCCCAAGAGTTTCCAGTGCTCAGAACCCGTTGACGATCTTCTCTTTAGCAAGAAACCAAAAGCCAGACGTGCATGCTTGTAAAGCAGAAGGCTCGGCACAAACACCCTAACCCCTGCTCCGAGCTGACGTTATTTTTGCAGCGGTAAGGCAGCTTTGTTTTGTGCAATGTTCTGAGCACTGGAAGGGAATAGGAAATGACCTCGTTTGACTATATTAGCTATTTGCGCCTGGGGCGTAGCCAGACCTCTGTGGGAGGGGGGTCCAGAGCCCAAGGTGGGGGGCACAGTTTAGCCTGCCTCCCCCAGCTGCTGACCCCCCCCACCACTTTTGACCCCACTTGCCGCCGCCAGCTCCCCCGCCACTTTCAATCTCCCCTCCCGTTGCCGCCGCCGCCGACCCTCCCCTCCCCCCGCTGCCTCTGCTGCCTGGTACCTTTGCTGGCAGGAGTCTCCAACCCCCGCCAGCTGAAGTCTTCTTCAGCGCCGGTCTCCGGCGCCTTCGCTGATCTGTTTCTGCGAGTCCTGACTCCGGACGTCCTGCATGCATGCAGGACGTCAGGAGTCAGGACTCACAGAAACAGATCAGCGAAGGTGCCAGAGACCGACGCTGAAGAAGACTTCGGCGGCAGCAGGAGAGGTGATCGAAAGTGGCGGGGGAGGGTCGGTGGCGGCGGGGGGGCCCATGCCCCCATCGCCCCACCTAGCTAAGCCCCTGATTTGTGCTAATATTTGGTGTGCTTGTCGTTCCCCGTGCTACAGACCTCTGAGCATTCTGTGCTAGTTAATGCGGGTGCCAGTCCGGCGCTAATGGCCTCTAGCGCCCGCATTTGCTTCTGAGTAGAGGCGTAGCTGGGGGGGGGGCGCCAGGGGAGTGGCCACTCCCCTAAATGGACTTCTGCCGGTGCTGGCGCCGATTTGTTTACACAAATCTGTCACATTTAAAACACGGACCAGCACAAGTCCGCTCTCCGCACCTTCAGCCTGGCTCTGCTTCTGTTTCTCAGCATCGGGGTAACAGTGAGGCATGGACAGAGGACTCTGATCAAGGGTCTTCAGGTATACACTTCTCTGTTATGAACCTGGCCTCTTACATAAAGTCCGGTTTCGATACGATTGCCCTGTACTTCTCAGAACCCAGCGTCTGCTTAGAGTTAAAAAGCCTTTGAAATGTTAGATTAAAGAAACTGCTTTGATAGCTGAAAGAATTTGCAAAAATGTTGAAACAGCTGCTGATGGAACTCAGGGGTAGCACCAGTACATTCTGCAAGAGCCAAGCACTAAGGGTCCCTGTTTCGAAATTGAAGGGAACTGAATGGAAGGATTCATCTCTATGGCAAAGCTCCTTGGAACACATCACTGTTCGAGCTTTATTTACTAAAATGCAGTAAAATTGCAATTACAGTGAGTTAACTGCCAAAATCAACACACAGTCTCTGCAAAACCCTTGCGTTAACAGATGTCCCCTGCAGTTTCTCATTCAAATAATGCAGAAGAATTGTTTTCAACCTGTATAAACTGCATAGCAAATAACACGATGCAATTAACTACATCTATTACCCCTGCCAGAATCCTGTGCCAAAAAAAAAACAAAAAACAAAATTCTGTGGAAAAAATTTGCAAATTCTGCAAGACTAGCCGTTGAGCCCGTTAAAACGGGCTACTATTGGAATGGAGGTTTTCCAAGTCCCCCCCCCCCCCAAGGTCGCCGCTACCGGTATCCCCCCTCCCCGGAGTTGCCGCCACCCCTCCACTCGGGCCGGGCCCTCTGTTGGCTTTTAATTCAACTTACATCGCCGCAGCACGCAGATCAGCTGAGCTCCCGTCGGACTGGCCTTCCTTCTCTGCCTGTGTCCCGCCCTCGTGTGACATACCGTCGGCGAGGGCGGGACACAGGCAGGGAAGGAAGGCCGACCGGACCTCAGCTGACCTGCGTGCTGCGGCGATGTAAGATGAATTAATTGTGATCAGAGGGCCCGGGCCGGGTGGAGGGGTGGCGGCGGCGGCGACTCGGGGGGGGGGAGCGCAGTTTCCCTCTCTGCCCCGCCCCAGTCATCATGTACTGACACGGGGGCGGGACAGAGAGGGAAGTCTCTACTGCGTATTTGCGAGTGAGTTCGGTCACTCGCTGTTTATATGTTTGATTGTCATAGTTTAACCAATATTACAGCCCCTTGTACACAGATGCCATCTATATTTTTCCCAGCCCCCTCCCAAAACCCCAGCTTCCATATTTTTTTACATAAGTACATAAGTATTGCCATACTGGGAATGACCAAAGGTCTATCGAACACAGCATCCTGTTTCCAACAGTGGCCAATCCAGGTCACAAGATCCCAAAAAAGTACAAAACATTTTATACTGCTTATCCCAGAAATAGTGGATTTTCCCCAAGTCCATTTAATAACGGTCTATGGACTTTTCCTTTAGGAAGCCGTCCAAACCTTTTTAAAACTCCGCTAAGCTAACCGCCTTTACCACATTCTCTGGCAACGAATTCCAGAGTTTAATTACACGTTGAGTGAAGAAACATTTTCTCCGATTCGTTTTAAATTTACTACATTGTAGCTTCATCGCATGCCCCCTAGTCCTAGTATTTTGGGAAAGCGTGAACAGCCCTCTTCATGCACCCACATATAGCATCCACCTTTACAGCCCCCTCCAACCCACCTACCCACATATAACATCCACTTTTTTTCTACAGTCCCCTCCCTCTACCCACTCACTCACATATAGCACCCAATTGTTTTTACAGCTCCCTCCCTGCCTGCACCCATAGACCATCAATATTTTTTTTCAGCCCCCCACCCCCTGCACTCACCCATGAGGTATTTATTTATTTGTTACATTTGTATCCCACATTTTCCCACCTATTTGCAGGCTCAATGTGGCTTACCTAGTACCGGAGAGGTGTTTGGTGACTCCGGTGTAAACAAATACAAAGTGATGTTGTGGTAAGATAAGGTTCATGTGGAAGGTCCACATAAAAGATTCATTCAGCGGAAGCATTGTGTAGTATCCATTTCGGTATTTGGTGGTAGGAGCTGCATGGGAGTACCTCTTCAGGGCAGGAAAGAATCCAACTCTTTCCTGCCCGCTGCTGCTGGTCTGGGCTGGTGCCACCACTTTTTCCAAATGGCTGCCAAGACTTCAGCAGTTTCACGAGATTGCCTCTTGAAGTCTCGGCAGCCATTTTGAAAAAGCGGTGGTATGAGCCAAAGAGCAGCGGAAGCAGCAGCAGGCAGAAAAGAGTAGGGGTCTTTCCTGCTTCTGAAGAGGCCACTAGACCACCAAGGTGTACTTGGGTAGGCCTGGGAGGGCGACGGGAGAACCAGTCAGTTCCGGGCAGACTTGTAAAGTCTGTGTCCTATATATGGCAATCCAGATTAGGGTGGGCTGGAAAGGGTTTTGACAGCACCTTCAGTGGCTTGAACAGATCTGTGTCCCTCAAATGACAAGATAGATAGGCTGAAGAGGGCTTCAATAGCAACTCCAGTAGCTGGAACGCAAGGACAGGGCTGGGTGGACTTCTACCACAGACTATGTCCCAGAAACGCCAAAGAGGGACCATGATCACGTATTTTACATCACATTCGTTGTTGATTTAATCAAGAATTAATAATGAGTGTGACAGATGGGCAGACTGGATGGACCTTTCAGATCTTTACAGCCTATAAAACCATAATTATGCCAAAAAGATTTCTACTGGAGGAAGTCAAGTTTAAATCAGACACAGGCTGAGGTTGCACGCTAGAAGATCTTGAGGTCCTTGTTATATATTGGGCTCTAACTATAGGCGAAAAACCCTCCACCGGTATTCACAATATTTCTCCAAAATATTTTTTAAGCATTTCCAATGCAGGTATTAAAGGTGATTTGGGAAAATTTAAAAACCTCAAATTATTTCTGTGTCCTTGATTTTCTAGATATTCAAGTATTAGGGTTCCCTTGGTTATGCCCATTAGTTAAAATGCTGTTTTATCGGCTGCGAGTATTGTTTTGCTACCAAATGCTCTAATGATACATATGTGTTTTTCCTTTCTTTTTGCCTAGTATCTGGATCCAACTGTATTGTGGGCAAAATTAATGGGGAACAATTTCCTTGTTTGTATCTGTTTATTTTTCTTATTTGAATTTACAGATATTGCCCATGCATTTGTTTGTAATGTAAATGTAAAAATGTATTAAAAAATTATAGAAAAATAAACAATTTAGAGCAAGCATTTATCCCAGCTCTGCAACTGATGCCTAAATTGTAAGCATATATTTTACTTGTTACACTAGTCCTATATAATAAATTTGCAGCTCTGCACATCCGTCTGGATGCCTGGGTTCGTAGCACAGTTCCCATTGGTCCGCCCTGGGGATGACGTCATAGGGCGGACCAATGGGAAGAGAACCCAGCAGCAGCCACCGGAAGCTCCAGTCCGACGCCCCCCCCCCTCTGATTTCCTCCGCCCAAAAACGTTACCTCCTGCTCTGTGGTCCACCACCAACAGTGAAGCCCTGCACGCACGGACGCCGCTTCACACTGCCTTTGCTTTCAGTTCTGTTTCAGCTGTTCCTGTGATCCCGCCCTTCCGCAAACAAGAAATGAGGGGCGGGACCACAGGAACAGCTGAAACAGAAACGAAAGCAAAGGTTGTCTGAAGCGGCGTCCGTGCGTGCAGGAGGTAAAAACTTTTAAACAACAGCCGGCTCTTACGAAGGGGAGGGGCAGAGGGGGGAGGGGGGTCCTGAAACGACAGAGGGGGGGAGGGGGGTCCTGGAACTGGAAGGGAAGGGGCGGGTCCTGGAACTCGAATAGCAGGAGAGGGGGAGGGAGGGGTGTGGAGGAGAGGGGAGGGAGGGAGGTTTAGGGGGGGAGGGGCGTCTGGAACACTGAGCAGTGTTGCCAGGTGGGCGGTTTTACCGCCCAATTGGGCGGTTTTCCGCGACCCGCCGCGGGAAATTTTTGCCCGCGGCGGGTTGCGGTTTTTTGGGCTGGTTTTTGTGCTTCGGGCGGTTTTTTTAGGTGGCTTTTTCGGCCGCGGTGGGCGGGGTTAGTGACGTTTTTGGGCGGGGTTAGTGACGTGGGAGGCGGAGTTAGTGACGTGGGAGGCGGGGTTAGTGACGGGGAAGGCGGGGTTAGTGACGGGGAAGGCGGGGCCGATGACGGCGGGGGCGGGGTTGATGGCGGGGGCGGGGTGATGACGCGGGGGCGGGGGTGTCAGGGGCGGGGTTTGAGTTTGGGCGGGTTTTGGGCTGGATTTTGGGCTCCTTTAGGCTGGAAAAATATTTTCCACCTGGCAACCCTGACACTGAGGACGGAGGGAGAGAGGGAAGGGGCCCTGGAACCTTGCTAGCGCCCGTTTCCTTTCTGTTGGAAACGGGCCTCTTTTACTAGTATTCTATAAAGTAAGCATCTGCTTTCCTTTATCAAATACACGCTCTCTAGGTTCCTACTGGTACAAAATTCTCCTCCACACGTACAAGAAACAATTGTAGTGTTATCCTGAGAAATTCTTTGCTGAGAAATCCTAAAGTAATGCTACTTGGGATGTTTCTATAACTTACTACAACCTTTTCTTTCTGGAAGCAGTTTCCCCTCTACCACACCCTCTGCATTCAAGCATCTCTCCGTACAATCGAAACATTTATGGTATAAAAGAAAGGAGTAAAATCAAATCTGGATGTTTACTCAGAATTAACTTTACGTGGGTGTGCTCACATTGCAAGAGTTTTTTTCCAAAAAATGAAGCACAAACTCTGTGACTGTCATACTATTTAATCCGCAATATATCCTTCTGAAATATAAGGAGAAGAACCGTTTCCAGGACAGCACGTCCGTCGTTTAAACCATTAATGCTAAGAACCTGTTGACTATGCAATCTGTATGGAATGCAGCACTTGAGTAATGAATAGTGAATGTGGATCCTGTTCTCAAAAGGGCTTTTTTTTTTCTTGTTTTCCTTAGAATAAAAATAGACTCTCATAAATTCCCTAGAAATATGATTCATGACAAAGATTCAGTGCAAGTTCCTTGACTCCGCTGACAATTTGCGGCTTTCTGTTGACATTCATCTTCGGAAAGAAACTTTTCTCTATCGTGCTGTCAGGGACACTTAAGCTCTATAGAAGCCCTGTTGAATGACTGGAGGGCCATTAATCTCTATAGGAAATAATACTTCAGGTAAACAGTCCAGGAAGACTACTGGTCCGCTGGAGAGACTGCACAAGAAGATATGGTTGATAAACACTTCAACCTAGTGAAATAAGTTTCTTAAGATACTGGCTTTCAGAGATGCCAAATTAAACAAGCAATGATTGTTATTTATACATGGTGAATTGTGCTTTAAGAGAATCTAGGCCATACCAATATCAACACAAGGTAGATAGAGACCAACCGAATTTCACTTGCTGCGGTAAAAAAGGCACGCAGGAAAAATGGTCACCGCCGGTAGCAAAAGGTCACCGCAGCTTAGTAAAAGGGCCCCTTAGCTCCAAGAATTTTCTGAACAACGTGGAAAAAATTTTCAAGATGGAGGCAAGGAACTGTTCAGTTCAGGGCCAAGGAGTACTATTTCCAGTTCAAGGAGATATTTAATTTGGAACATCACTATCTTTGAAGAAAACAGTGCCAAGAATAGACCTAGATGAGCAAGGGCCCACCCACTTTGGGTTCAGGCCCACCCAGCAGTGGCAACACACCCTCAGTGTAGCTGGCAGGGATCCCCAAGCCCTGCCAACTGAAGACATCCCCTGCCAGAAGCCCCAGGTCTTGGCAACACTAGGGAAATCAGCAGCGCATTTCCATCCGCCAATTCATGCGCATGAACTGAGCATGCACGGGGGGGGGGGGGGGGGGGGAGTGCAGGCATCAGCAGATGGAAGCACACCACCCACTTCCCCAGTGTTCACAAGGCTCCTGAGGATTCCAGTGGAAAATGTCTTCAGAGGGCACAGCTGGTAGAGCTTGGGAATTCCCTGCCAGCCAAGGTATTTTTAATGCTGGGGGTGGGAAGCTGGGGGGAGGAAATGCATGGACCCTCCCAGTCCACCCCTGGGCCCAATCAAAAATTCACCTCTGGCTACACTAATGATTAACTTTTCATTAAAATAAAAAGTCACAGATAACAGGTTTGAATACAGCTTCACATCACACAAGAAACAGAACAGGCTTACTTTCTCTTCACACTAAGGACCACAGGTTAGTGAATTCTTTGGTAAATATTCCTGTGGCAATGTAGTGTACAAATGCCTCTTTTACTGTAGTTTAGTAAATAGGGGCCGAAGTTTGTACTCGAGGCATTGATGTGTGTAAATGACTTGCCCAAGGTCACAAGAATCATTGGTGCAAACCTTGGCATCTCTGATCCTCAATCCACTGGTCTAACCATTAGGCTATTCCAAGCCACTTCAAAAGAGGCAAAATGGATAGAGGGCAGTCTGGGGAGTAAGCCCATGAATGGAGTCCTCAGAGAGGCATGAAAAATGTAAATTAGGTCTCAGCGGAAGGGAGGAGGAAGAAAAGAACTGGAATCGAGCAAGATCTTAACAATGTGATGAGATTCTATTTTCAGAATGTTAAGACTTGGTTTTTTTTTTGCCAAAAAGTATGGCTGTATCCCGATGTTACTAAAACCACCTAAGATAGAAGAAAAGCTTTTCTTGCTATGAGACAAGAGACTAGAGAGATTGGAGCATCTTTTTTTGTTATCCTATCCATGCATGCATGCTTAATTAAATATAGTGGATTTCGATATGTATTTTTTAGTCCAGAACAATTGCGGTCTTTTCTGGATGGGATGCAAGCTCCAGGACAAAAGATTCAGGTTCAAGTTGAACAATAAATCCGCCATGGTTTTAGAATCCATGTTAAGCCTTTATCTTTTCTTTCTCCTCTATGGATCTCTCTTTAAATTTACATTTCACTCTCCCCAAATTTGTGGTCTAAGAAGGCTTATTCTTTTGATTTTCCTTTGATTTTGTTTCTCATACTATGATAACTACGTAAGCTGCTTTTCATGAACAAGTGGTTACTTGTTTTATTGCATTTGTTGAAAATCATAAAGTAAATAAATAAAACAAAAATAAATAATAAAAGCCTTTATCCTTCACCTTTTAAACACTGCCTATCTAATTGGAACACCTTTAGACTTTTTATAGATGGACCACACACAGTCTATTATTTCCAATAAGCATTTGCTATTGTTTTAATAAGTGTTTGCTTTGGTTTTGAGTGATTCAATATAGCTGCAAGCTCCGCCTACTGACTTCACTCCCCAGAATGGGCCAAGCATGCTCCTGCCATCTCCTATTTTATCCAACCTCCTTAGCAGGTTCCCTGGAAAACTGCAAAGCTTGTTTGTCCCTGACTATCGAAAATGTGATATTGAAACAGCACCCCCACTGGCAGAAATGTAGGTGGAGGACTCCCGCACAACTTAGAGAGAAAATTAATTCCAATGACAATCGTCGCTTTTGATATGCTCTCACTGAGAGGTGCACAGGCCTTAGTATAGGAAGAAAATGGCCCCTTTAGAAATATAAACATAAAGCTCTATACTGTAATTTCTTCCCACTAGTATCCAGGAAACTGATATGAATGTGCATAAAAGATAGGCAGTAAAACTTTTCACTAGTTTTCTTGAATTCTGTGACTTGCATATGTTTGACTAATATTTGCCAAACATTTGTTCTCTCTATCTCTACACTGCTCACACTTTGGATGAGTCAATACCAGGGTTGTCACATGCTTTATTCAGTTTGGTCCTAAAGAAATAGAGGAATACTAAAAGCTTCCTCCTGTTTTGTGTCAGGGAAAAGTGTCTAGTTCAGGGGCCAGAAGTGACTCACTAGTCACATAAGCGTCAGTGACAGAGGACAGTCTTTAACTCATGCTACAGAACTGTCCAGAATCACATAGTTCCATGTTCTAACCACTAGACCGGGACTGAATCACATAGTTCCATGTTCTAACTTCTAGACTGGGACTAAATCACAGAGTTCCGTGTTCTAATCTCTAGACCGGGACTGAATGACAGAGTTCCATGTTCTAATCTCTAGACAGGGACTGTTCTAACTACTAGACTAAGGCTGAATCACATAGTTCCATGTTCTAATCTCTAGACAGAGGCTGAATCATAGAGTTCCATGTTCTAATCTCTAGACAGGGACTGTTCTAACCACTGGACCAAGGCTGAATCATATAGTTCCACGTTCTAACCTCTAGACAGAGGCTAAATCACATAGTTCCACCTCTAGACCGGGCTGAATCACACAGTTCCATGTTCTAATCTCTAGACCGGAACTGAATCACATAGTTCCATGTTCTAATCTCTAGACAGGGACTATTCTAACCACTAGACCAAGGCTGAATCACATAGTTCCGTGTTCTAATCTCTAGACCAGGGCTGTACAAGTTCAGTCCTCAAAGGGCACAAACAGGTCAGGTTTTCACGTTATACCAAATGAATATGCAGGAGACAGATTTGCATACAATGGAGATTGTTTGCATACAGGTTTATTTTATGCATGTTTATTAGGGATATTCTAAAAACACTCCTGCTCTAGACTATTTCCTTGTACCCAGATACAAGCTCTGACTGTTCCTATAAGATGAAGGCTTCAGAGCAAGAGCACCTACCACAAAATTAAAATCTGCAGTAAGAAAGAAATCAAAACCCTACTGAAAGAAGAGATTCTGGCGTTACTGTTTCTAATTTGCTTTATAGAGAGCGACACGCAATCATTCTTTCTCAGTTGAAGGGAAATTAATTAGGAGCCAATGATATGAATCTCAAGACTGCGGTTCTTCTCCTTCTCCTTATGCCTTCATTCATTAACCACATGCTGCATAGAAGCATCCTTTGGTATTCAGGGTAGTGTGCTGTACACAAATCGTTCCTGGAGTATCCACCAGCCAGGCAGCTTTTCAGGATATCCACAATAGTAGACGACGGCAGAAAAAGACCTGCACGGTCCATCCAGTCTGCCCAACAAGATAAACTCATATGTGCTACTTTTTGTGTATACCTTACCTTGATTTGTATCTGTCATTTTCAGGGCACAGACCGTACAAGTCTGCCCAGCACTATCCCCGCCTCCCACCACCAGCTCTGGTACAGACCGTATAAGTCTGCCCAGCACTATCCCCGCCTCCCACCACCGGCTCTGGTACAGACCGTATAAGTCTGCCAATGTATCATCAATGAAAAGCATATTCTACATTTACGATTTTTGCACATCATTTTCAATTGTACATATGCATTTCCATTGTATATACATATATACAATAAAAATGCATATGTACAATTAAAAAAGATTTGCAAAAAATGTATAAATGCTAATATGGATTTCTTCCTTCAAAGCAAACTACCCCATTGCTCATACATATCACTGCCATATGAACAATATTTTTTTATTTATTTGTTTGTTGCATTTGTATCCCACATTTTCCCACCTATTTGCAGGCTCAATGTGGCTTACATAGTACCGTGATGCAATCGCCAATTCCAATGAATGTGTATGAGATAAAGATTTGCATGCACTGCCTCTATTGCATGCAAATCTATGTCTTAGGCATATTCATTGTGAATATCCTGAAAATCTGATTGGCTGGAGGAGGGGGCGGTGCTCCAGGAACAGTATGAGAAACACTGCTGTAGAATCTAATATAATAAAACGCACCGTGAACGTTCTGAAGACAACGTTCTGTGAAGCCGGAAGCTTGAAGCCGGAAGCTTCAAACCCTGAAGCCTTGAAGCCTTGAAGCCATCTGACGTCACTCCCAGGCTGAGGCTGAAGGGTTCGGGGATTCGTGGTGTGAAGCCTTCAAGCCAGCCAGCCGTCTCTGCCCCGCCCTCGCGACAAAACAAACAAATCCGGAAGCGAAACGTCAGGGAAGGAGGCGGCGCTCCCGACGTCTAGCCTTCCCTTCGCTCGGAACACAGCGAAGGGAAAGCTAGACGTCGGGAGCGCCGCCTCCTTCCCTGACGCTTCGCTGCACGAACCGCCACGGAGGTAAAGTTAAAAAGAATTAAAAAAAAAAAAGGGATGCATGGATGCGAAGGGGTGGGGGGGCATGGATGCGAGGCATGGATGCGAAGGGGGGGGCATGGATGCGAAGTGGGGGGGGGGAAGAAGAGGGCGAGCCAGGCTGGGACATGGGAGAGAGCGTAGCATGGATGCGAGGGGGGGGGTCATGGAAGGGCGAGAGGGGACTTGCTGGAAAAGGATGAATGGAGGCGGCAGGGGACAGAGGAGCATGGATGGGTATGGATTAGGAGGGCAGGGCACAGGGAGAGAGGGGAATTACTGGAAATGGATGAATGGAGGGGGCAGGGGACAGAGGAGCATGGATTACAGAGCAGGCCTCAGGCAGAGAGGGGAAATGCTGGATAGGGAAAAATGGAGGGGCCAGGTGACAGATGAGCATGGATTGGAAGGGCAGGACTCAGGGAGAGGGGAATTGCTGGATAGGGATGAATGGAGGGGACAGATGGGCATGGATGGATATGGATTACAGAGCAGGCCTCAGGCAGAGAGGGGAAATGCTGGATAGGGAAAAATGGAGGGGCCAGGTGACAGAGGAGCATGGATGGGCATGGATTGGAAGGGCAGGACTCAGGGAGAGGGGAATTGCTGGATAGGGATGAATGGAGGGGACAGATGGGCATGGATGGATATGGATTGCAGAGCAGGCCTCAGGCAGAGAGGGGAAATGCTGGATAGGGAAAAATGGAGGGGCCAGTTGACAGAGGAGCATGGATGGGCATGGATTGGAAGGGCAGGACTCAGGGAGAGGGGAATTGCTGCATAGGGATGAATGGAGGGGACAGATGGGCATGGATGGATATGGATTGCAGGGCAGGCCTCAGGCAGAGAGGGGAAATGCTGGATAGGGAAAAATGGAGGGACCAGGTGACAGAGGAGCATGGATGGGCATGGATTGGAAGGGCAGGACTCAGGGAGAGGGGAATTGCTGCATAGGGATGAATGGAGGGGACAGATGGGCATGGATGGATATGGATTGCAGGGCAGGCCTCAAGCAGAGAGGGGAAATGCTGGATAGGGATGAATGGAGGGGGCAGGTGACAGACAAACATGGATGGCCATGGATTGGGAGGGCAGGGCTCACGGACAGAGGGGAATTGCTGGAAAAGGATGAATGGAGGGGGCAGGGGACAGATGTCCATGGATTGGGAGGGCACGGCTCACACTCTCTCTCTCATATACAATGTCTTTCTCACTCTCATACACTCTGTCTCACATTCACTCTCTATGTGCCACACAGTCACTCACACACTCGCTTGGTCTCATACACTCACTCAAACAGAGAATCTGTGTCTCACACACACTCTCTCTCTCGCCCACACACTCTCACTCACACTGTGTCTCACATACACACTTGCACACACTCTCATTCTCACACACACACTCTCTCACAAACACACTCACACCCAGACTCACGCTCTCTCTCACACAATCACACTTTCACTCTGACTCTCAAACAGTCACTCTCACATACACTCTCCCAAACATACACACTCCGAGGAAAACCTTGCTAGCGCCCGTTTCATTTGTGTCAGAAACGGGCCTTTTTTACTAGTATGCAATGAAACCAGCTAGCTAGCAGCAGTAATCACTGCCACACCAGCGACTCCTTCTTTAAGGAAGCCATTAATAGGCGGTAGACATGGGAGAGGCCAGAACTGAAGCCTGCTCCAAGTTACCCAGTTCCATAAGGTAGATTGTAGGCCAGTCCTGGACTTAGGACCAGGGGCGTAGCTACGTGGGGCCACGGGGGCATGGGCTCCCGTAGATTTGGCCCTGCCCCCCCTGCCGCCGCCGTCGGGTACCTTTGCTGGCAGGGGTCCCCAACCCCCGTCAGCCAAAGTCCTGTTCTCTGGCGCGGCCGCGTTGCTGATCTGCAAGGCTTCTGTTTCTGCGAGTCTGACGTCCTGCACGTTGTATATGCAGGACGTCAGACTCGCAGAAACAGAAGCCTTGCAGATCAGCAACGTGGCCGCGCCGAAGAGAAGGACTTTGGCCGACTGGCGGGGGTTGGGGACCCCTGCCAGCAAAGGTACCCGACGGCGGGGGAGGGTTGGCGGCAGCGGGAGGTCAAAAGGGTTGGCGCCAGGGGGGTCAAAGGTGGTGGTGGCAGCAGGGGGGGTCGGTGGGGGGGGGCTAAAATGTGCCCCCTCATCTCAGGCTCTGGAACCCCCCTCCCGCCGAAGTCTGGCTACAACCCTGCTTAGCACAACCCTGTCTTATTTTGGGACCTGCAGGCACTGATGTCAATGGGTAGAATTAGTCAAAAGGTCTCCATCCCAGAACTGGGAAACTTGATAGTTCTGCGGTTGACAATGAGTCAACTAAAAGAAGCAGAGAAAGTGGGAGTCAGGGACCAAACTAGATCATATTTCTGTTACCACTGAATTCCAATTAACACACATATTTTTACTCAGTAGGAGAGTCAAGTTTGTCCCCATAGCTGCCCCTCTTTTCACGCACAGTTCTAGCCATCAAATCAAGACCTTTTGACACAACAGCCTGCTTAGTGCTTATGTCGTCAGTGCAGACACTTCTCAGATCAGAGCTCATATATCCCTCCCTTGTCCTTAACCCTATTCAATTTACTTCAGTTAGGGCGTGCATCCCACCTCACAACAAAGCAAAATTCAGGAGTGCAGAAAACCCACTACAGTACTTGGCCATCATTCAATTTTTATCTCCCCGAAAAAGAAAGAAAATCCATCCAAACAGGTGGCCTTTACCTTGACGGCTCTCCTTTGATCCATGCAGTCCGGATTCTCACACCAGAGAACCTTTTCCTCCGTTAATGCTCTTTCATCTAAAAAACAAGAGAGGGAAAAGTTACATATCAAAGAGCAGCACAACACAAGGGGATCACAACAGGAAATTCCCATTTCTTCCAAATTAATGGTGATCAGGTACCATTTCTGTGACAGAGACAGTGTGTGGCCATGATCAATCCATTCCTGCACTGAATTGAACGACAAGCTAACATTCCAACCTGAGAGACCAAAACTTCAGCAAGTGCCACTGAATGCCATGCAGTACGCACAATTCGCTCAGCAGCAGGACCGCCAAAGTGGGGGCTGGGGGTGGGTAAGATTCCCCGGATCCAGCCTCCAAGGGGGGGCCTGGTGCTGGCAAGGCTTCTGGAGGCAGACAGAAGGTTCTGCTCCCTCAATGTGTCTCTCTCCTGCTCCTGTGTGCTGGGACTGGGTGATTGTGTTAAAGTTGGAGTGGAGGAGTGACCTAGTGGTTAGGGTGGTGGACTTTGGTCCTGGGGAACTGAGGAACTGAGTTTGATTCCCACTTCAGGCACAGGCAGCTCCTCGTGACTCTGGGCAAGTCACTTAACCCTCCATTGCCCCATGTAAGCCGCATTGAGCCTGCCATGAGTGGGAAAGCGTAGGGTACAAATGTAACAAAAATAAAATAGATACTATTGGAGATTCTATATGGAATGTTGCTACTATTGGAGATTCTACATGGAATGTTGCTATTCCACTAGCAGCATTCCATGTAGAAGGCTGCGCAGGCTTCTGTTTCTGTGAGTCTGTCAGACTCACAGAAGCAGAAGCCTGCGCGGCCACATTGGTGATCTGCAAGGGCCGACTTCTACACGGAATGTTGCTAGTGGAATAGCAACATTCCATGTAGAATCTCAAATAGTAGCAACAGTGGAGGAGTGGCCTAGTGGTTAGGGTGGTGGACTTTGGTCCTGAGGAACTGAGTTCAATTCCCACTTCAGGCACAGGCAGCTCCTTGTGACTCTGGGCAAGTCACTTAACCCTCCATTGCCCCATGTAAGCCGCATTGAGCCTGCCATGAGTGGGAAAGCGCGGGGTACAAATGTAACCTGGGCTCCGGCATACAGGAGCAGGAAAGTGACAGTCCGAGGGAGGAGCAGACAAAGGAAGGTAAGGGAGTGGAGGGTGGCAGCGGCCTGAGTGGAGGTGGCGGCAGCTGCGGCCCTGCCCCGGGACCGGCTCTGTCTATTCGCGGCCCTGCTCAACAGGCAAAAGTGCAATGTTTTACAACTATCAATCACCAATATGTATTCATCATCTCTCTCTCCTTATATTTTTAATCTATTTGCAACTTTTAGTATAAAGTTCTCTCTCAGTTTTGGGTGAAAGGCCTAACGAGTGTTGGGGGATGGGGTTTATTTTTAAGCTCTGCAGATTTTTCCAGTAATAGCTTAAGGTAAGCTACATTCAGGTAGAGTAGGTATTTTGCTATGCCCCCCCCCCCCTTTTACTAAGGTGTGCTAACGGATTTAGCGCACATTAACTTCCATGCAGCCCAAAGGTAAACAATGGACTACATGGCATTTAGTGTGTGTTAATTGTTCGTGTGTGCTAAATCTGTTAGTGTACCTTAGAGAAAGGACCCCAAAGTTTCTGCCTGACATTAGAGGCTTTGCCCCTAATTCTAAGTAGAGAGGTGTGGTAGCCGTGTTAGTCCACTCTTAATGGTTATCAATAGAAATCAAACAAAATAAAACATGGAAAAGAAAGTAAGATGATACCTTTTTTATTGGACATAACTTAATACATTTCTTGATTAGCTTTCGAAGGTTGCCCTTCTTCGTCAGATCGGAAATAAACAAATGTGCCCCCTTTTGAGTTGCATGCTAGGGGGTTTAGATGCCGGATCTTACAGAATAGTATGCAGGCAGATGTGCAAGTAAATCCTAATTATTGCCAATTAACTCCAATAATTGATTTTTAACAATTGCTAGTCAATGGCTCATTAAACAATTTATTCGTGTGTGCATCTTTGCTCCACACAGAAATTTCAGCACCTAAATTTGGAAGTCAAATACAGAATCCAGGGTTTAGTGTACAAATTGCGTTATAAAATAATGTCAATTGCATGCACAACTTAATTGTTAAATTAGGTGCTAATTGGCACAAACCACCAATAATTGGCAATTATTTGCATTCATTGGTGCTAATTGGCACTAATCTGCGGTTATGCATGTACCTGCCCTTAGTATTCCTTTATTGTTTATCATTTATCATTTATTAAGAACATTTTACACCACCAACAATAAGTGATCTAGACTTTTTGCAGTCAGAGATATACTAAGGCGTCCTTTTACCAAGCTGCATGACAAAGGGCCCTGTGGTAGCACTGGGGGCCTTTTATGGTGTGAAGCCCCGCCCAGCGCATCCCGGGATGGGAAGGGCTGCTAGACCACCAGGTGGGGGGGGGGATTGACCCACAGCCCACTGGGCCACCAGGGACATCTGAGGGGATGCTGCCCACCAGATCTCTAGCCCCTCCCCGATCTTGTCAGGGGGGTCGGTGGGACTGGAGGTCTACCAGACCTCCAGCCCCTGTTTCGCTTGGCTCGGGGTAGGGGTAGTTGGGGACTGGTGGCCCCTTGGACCTCCAGCCCCTGTGTTTGACAGGTCTGGGCTTTTGACAGCCCAGACTAATTAAAAAAACATTTTTTTCCAGCCTCTCTGCCAGCCTCAAATATCATACCCAGCTCCATCACAGCAGTATGCAGGTCCCTGGAGCAGTTTTTAGTGGGTACTGCAGTGCACTTCAGGCAGGCAGACCCAGGCCCATCCCCCCTACCTGTTACACTTGTGGTGGTAAATTGGAGCCCTCCAAAACCCACCTGAAACCCACTGTACCCACATCTAGGTGCCCCCGTTACCCTTTAAGGGCTATGGTAGTGTTGTACAGTTGTGGGTAGTGGGTTTTGGGGGACTTAGTACCCAAGGTAAGGGAGCTATGCACCTGGGATCAATTTGTGAAGTCCACTGCAGTGCCCCCTAAGGTGCCCGATTGGTGTCCTGGCATGTGAGAGGGGACCAATGCTGACCAAATGGCTTGGATTTGGACGTTTTTGAGATGACCGTCCTTGGTTTCCATTACAGGCGAAAACCGAGGTCGGCCAGCTCTAAGGTCAACCTAAATGATGAGATTTGGGCGTCCCCGACCGTATTATCGAAACGAAAGATGGCCGCCCATCTTGTTTCAATAATATGGGATGCCCCGCCCCTTCACCAGGGCGCCCTTAAAGATGGGCGCCCAGTTCGATTATGCCCCTCCACGTGGTCTTAACAATAAACATTTCTATCAGTAATCTCCGACAGTCAGACAGAATCAAATAATAAAAGTTGCAGATTGCACATGCTAATATGATTCACTGAAGATTTACAGCTAGTATGCAGAAACAGACCCAAAAAAAATACACATTTTTGGTTTGCAGTGATAAATGCACCCTTGATTAAAAAAAAACACACACACACACACGCACATTTCAATCACTATTCTACATAGGTAGAAATAAGGGTCAAACACTGCAAGCGATAGTCCAATAAATATATTTGGACTAACTCAACACAGCAGGCAATGGACTTTCTTGCTATCTCCCTTCATCAGGTCAATAAAGGGACCGGTGGATTTGAAAGAGTACAGGGATATTTTAGCTCCATTACTTAAACACACTGCAACTGCACTGTCTCTTCCCTAAATCGATGGAAAGTTCGTCACAGATGTATCGAGTTATTTCAATTTTTTAAAAAAAGGTTTCACTTATTGACTTCGTAATTCTACAGATTCAAATAGATTAGCAGTGCCCCTAATTCTTAATATAGTAGAGAATATTCATTCATATTTTTGCAGCCCTGCCATGACGTTAGATTTTAGCAAAGAGGGCCAGGCTGCTCCTTTAAACCAAACGAAAAACAATCCGATATTAGAAATCAGAAGATAAAGATTCCATGCATTCCACTAAAAGCATCCTGCTAAAAAGCCTGGCATTTCATCTTCAACCATCAAAACATACAATTTAAAAGACGCCAGAAATAATTGATTCTATCTGAAATCAGGTTATGGCTTTCCACTCAAGATCTTAAGGTTGACAGCTGTTTTCAAGCATCAACTACTCGTGCAGATTTCCAAAGCCTAAGACTCACCCATTAGTGAAGGGAGACTGTGAACGTAGTCTTCATATATATCCCTTTAGGTCTCTCTTTTCCGTCACGAAAAAATAAGGAGGAAGATTCTTTGAAAGGCAAGAATTCGCCCCTGGGAAGGGTGAACAGACACCACCGGCACAGGCAGGGATCTGAAGCGATGTGTTGATGGCTGCAGAGTGTGTTTGGGGAAAGGAACCAAAAGGGGGGGGAGGAGGGAGGCTGATCAACCCTGCTGAACTCATTTCCAGGGGAAGAAGACAGCCAAGGAGGTTGTGATCATCAAGAACAAAATTAAACATTTCAAAAACAACAACCTGATTTTAAAGTGACAGAGCGTGGCCCATAGGTTTTGCATCCCCCCCCCCCCCCCCTAACCTCCTCATTCCCAGCTTCCACGTGTTTTTTCACTTTGTATTTTGATGAGACCTTGTGATTTCAATTAAAAAGAACCTTCAAAGGAAGGGGAGAGAAAACAAAGGGGGGTGATAAACGTTCTGTTTTACTTACCATGTTTTTCCATAACTGGATACTGTGTAATTACCTGCTAATGTCTTTTCTCAGTCATTTTAGAGTTAATTTTAATCACCTGCTCTGTGCACCATTTGTGACTGCTTTCGTAATAGGGTTTTTTTTTTTATTTCTTAAGAGGTCGTGTGTATTCTTTGAATTAAAGGAAAGGTGCCAGGTTAAGGAACTTTGTCACCAGAGTCTCTCCTCTGTCCTAAACAAGAGACGGGGAGGAAGCTAATCCACGAAGCTGAAGATTTTTTTTTTTTTTTTTTTAATGTTCCACAAGCAAGCAACAGAGTAGCTGTAAACTGGTGGAGTTTCTGGAAAATTGTAAAAAAAAAAAAATACAGAGAGAAGATTTAAACAAGATCAATCTATAGCTGCTGACCTCCACTCAGTCAGTTAATTTTTTTTGTTACATTTGTACCTACATGGGGCAATGGAGGGTTATGTGACTTGCCCAGAGTCACAAGGAGCTGCCTGTGCCTGAAGTGGGAATCAAACTCAGTTCCTCAGGACCAAAGTCCACCACCCTAACCACTAGGCCACTCCTCCACTGTTGCTACTATTTGAGATTCTACATGTAGAAGTCGGCCCTTGCAGATCACCAATGTGGTGGCGCAGGCTTCTGCTTCTGTGAGTCTGACGTCCTGCACGTATGGAATGTTGCTAGTGGAATAGCAACATTCCATGTAGAATCTCCACTAGTAGCAACATTCCATGTAGAATCTCCAATAGTATCTATTTTATTTTTGTTACATTTGTACCCTGCGCTTTCCCACTCATGGCAGGCTCAATGCGGCTTACATGGGGCAATGGAGGGTTAAGTGACTTGCCCAGAGTCACAAGGAGCTGCCTGTGCCTGAAGTGGGAATGGAACTCAGTTCCTCAGTTCCCCAAGACCAAAGTCCACCACCCTAACCACTAGGCCACTCCTCCACTTGCATCTTCCAGTGGACAAACACACTGGCTCAAAAGAGTATGATTTGGATTTCAGCAGACCTGTACTACCTGCAGCTGAGTTAAATATAATGCAAGGCAGCTGCAGGAGGTACATTTGTTTAAGGCAGCAACTTCTGGATGGTTGCTGACAAATGGCAGTAAGGAAAGTCACCCATCTTCCGGTCATTGCTATAATTTGCACTGCAGGCTTCCATCTTTCCCTCCACCGCAAGTGAATCATCCTGCATGTAGGAGAAATTCCGCCAAAAGGAATTTGTACGTGCTTTCTCTCCTTCTCAATGTGTTCCTTGCTAATGCTCCAAGATGATGGAGCAGCAGATGGCTGGTTACAGGAATCACAGGCCAGATACAGGGGAAGGCGAACTTATCCCATGCTCCCAGCTAGAGCTGCCACATCCTATGTAGGCCAAGGGCATAGCCAGACCTCGGCGGGAGGGAGGTCCAGAGCCCAAGGTGGGAGGGCACATTTTAGCCCACCTCCCCCAGCCGCCGACCCCCCCCCCCCCTGCGCCGCTGCCACAAGGTACCTTTGCTAGCAGGAGTCCCCCACCCCCGCCAGCCTTAGTCTTCTTCAGTGCCGGTCTCCGGTGCGTTCGCTGATCTGTGCTGCGAGTCCTGACGTCCTGCACGAATACGCTTAGGCGTAATTTTAGGCATCATATATAGAATCGGTCCCTATGCACTGATATTAGTGCTTAGCATGTGTAATACCTTGAGCTGCTGCAAAAGGGTGCGGCAGACATTTTAGAGAAGCATCGCAAGGGGGTTGCGCTCCTGCCCCCAACAACCCCGCTGGACCACCAGGGATACAGGTAGGCCTGGGGGGGGCTTGATGCAGGCTGGGGGAGGGGGAGGAAAAGAGGGGACATTTCAGGGGATGGGAGGGAGCTCAGGAACTTTTTTTTTAAAGAAAAAAAAAGTTATACATTCACTGGCCCGATATTAAGAGCCTGCACCCACATAGCTAAGCAGCCTTATTGAGGACAACTATTGAGTCGTCCTAGATTAAGCCGCTTAGCTATGCAGATGCTGGCACTGAATATTGCCGGCACTCGCATAACCTGGGGCTCCTCCCCAGTGCCATCCGCAGCGCCACCTCTGACCTGCCCACTTTTTGTTTGAGCAGTCTGTGGGAATATTCAGCAGCAATCTCCAGTTAGGTGCTGCTGAATATCCCCACTTGGGTGGCTGGAAGCTTAAATCGCTTTGAATATTGACTCCATAATCTTTTTCAAATGCTGGTCTTCATAAGGTGTTTCCTATCGTGGGGCTGCACTTTTTACACATTTTTTCTTGCAGTTTTCTAACTATGTTGTTTTGGTTTTTTTTGTTTTTTTTTTTGTAGTTTTGACACTGCCATTTTTGGATAGGTTGTGTGTTTTTGTCCTGTTCTTTACAAGATAGGTGTTTCATATGTTATATAATTTTATTTTTGTTCATTATTTTACATTAAGGCTGTATTGGCTTTTATTGAATTATGGTGTGTGTTTGTTGCTGCTTCTATTTTATTAGATGCTGTTAAATTGACATCTTTTTCAGCTATTGAACAATTGTCTTGAACCATTCATTGAATTGGTAGGTCCCGTATGTATGTACTTCTTTTCATTTTCATTGCTCATTACTTTAGTGAATATGTTTTTTCACACATATGGTTTTAACTTGTGGGGTTTGTTTTATACCTTGCATTTTTACAGTATTTATATCATTTGCATTATTGATATTTTATATTATTTATATCATTTGCATTATCGATAACGTTTATAAAGTCACTCTTTTTGCATTGGTTTGCATCTCTGATGTCCTTATGGATTCAAGATGTACATTTTGAGTTGTTTTTAGATGTTATGTTTATTATTTTTTAAATACATTTTTATATGTTTTTTTATATTGTTTGCAGAACCGTTTTGACTCCTTTGGCAGACGCAAAAATGCAGGACTGCTTCGAGTCATTGTATAGCTCAAATAAATGTTTTCTCTTATGTTGGAATCAGATTGGTCTTCCCCCATTCTTTTTTGTTGTCTTTGTTGTTTATACATTTGCGGGTTTTTCTTTTTTTTTTTTTCTTTAATGATGTGTCATCCCAGTCACCATTTGCCTTGAACAATGTTAGTTGAATTCTTATATTATAGAATATATACAGTAATACCTCGGTTTTCCATGACTTTGGTTATCGATGGTTTCAGTTTTCATCGATTTTTTTCGCGAAACATTTGTCTTGGATTTCGTTGGTTGCCTCTGATTTTGTCAGCGTGCCCACGTGCCCTAGCTGCTAATTTTGCAAAAATGCGTTCTCCTGCTCAGTGTGGCGTTGTTTCTCATTGTGTGAGCATCACCCTGCACATCTAGCCAAACAATTCCATTGCTTTCCAGTGTTTTTATTCAAATGGAAATAATTGCCTCGGTTTCGGATTTCGCCGATTGTTTTCGGACGGATTATCAACGAAAACCGAAGTATCACTGTACTCCTCTTTTACATAAAACACAAGGGAAAGACAAGCCAATTTTTATGCCAGATTAATCTGTGGTTCTGCATGTATACATAATTTTACTGAGATGTTATGAGAGTTGATTGTGAAATAGATTTTTTGGGGGGAAAAAAGAGAGAAGATTATGAGCAGCAGGTTAAGAACTTCTTCAAGAGTTTGTTCAGGCTGTCAAAAGACCACCAGCCCAACAAGCAAAAGGCAAAAGACAAGTATTTCTTCATATGCAAGGGGGTGGATATATGAAAAACGTTCTGGAGAAAATAGGGTCTATAGGAATTCAAAAAAAGACCTAGTTTAGGACCAGAGTATCTTTAGGAGTAGAAAAGTGAGAAGGATGTCAGAGATCAAAAAAGCATGACAAAATTGCAGCAAAGAATTGGATGGACCTAGGTGTCTTTTGGGCTCATTTTCAAAACAGAAAAACGTGTAAAAAGTGGCATAAAGCAGCATTTGGACATTTTTCTCACAAAAACTTCCAAATCAGTATTTTCAAAACCTATTTTTAGACGTTTTTCCATGAGGTCTGTCAGAAGTGCATCCAAATCTCAAGGGGACGTGTCAGGGGCATGTTCATGTCAAGACTTGGGCGTTCCTAAGACTTAGACGTTTTTCAGCCATAATGGAACAAAACAAAACCGTCCAGGACTAAAACGAAGACGTTTTGAGCTAGACCTGTTTTTATAACGAATAAGACACAAAAAGGTCAGGGATGATCTCCCCTTATTCCCCCAGTGGTCACTATTTTTCCCCCCCCCCCCCCCCCCCCCCCAAAAAAATGTGATGAAAAACATTACTTGCCATCCTCAGATGTTACACTCAGGTCCATTAGAACAGCATGCAGGTCGCTGGAGTAGACTAGTGGTGGGTGCAGTGCACTGCAGACAGGTGGACCCAGGCTCCTACCTCCCCCTACCTGTTACACTTGTGGAGGAAACTGTGAGCCCTCCAAAACTCACCAGAAACCCACTGTACCCACATATAGGTGCCCCCTTCACCCATAACGACTATGGTAGTAGTGTACAGTTGGGGGTAGTGGGTTTTGGGGGGGCTCAGCAGGCAAGGTAAGGGAGCAATGGTGAGATGTGTACCTGGGAGCATTTTAAGAAGTCCACTGCAGTGCCCACTAAGGTGTCCTATCACTTTCCTGGGATGTCAGGGGGACCAGTCTACTAAAAATGCTGGCTCTTCCTACATCCCAATGGCTTGATTTTGTACATTTTGCAACTGGACTTTTTTTTTTTTTTTCAAAAATGGACAAAAAAACAAAACGTCCAAAGCACAAAACCTTGTTAGAAACTATTTTCGAAAACAAAAGATAGACGTGTTTCTTTTTTTGAAAATGAACTTCGTTCCTATTCAGATTTTGGACGTTTTTTGTTTTTTTTTGCAAAATGCCTAAAGCTGAACTTAGACGTCATATCGAAAATGCCCCTCCACGTCTATTGTCAGTGCCAATGTTTCTAGAAGGGAGCTATAGCCAAATACCCCACTTCACTTTGCCTCTAAGTGCACTTTTTCGTTCTCCACCTTCCCAACATTGCCATCCTTAGGTCTCTGTTTATTAAGCCACGCTATAGGTGCGCTAGCGTTTTTAGTCCACGCTAATGCTAGAGTCACTCATAGGAATATATATTATTATTATTTATTGCATTTGTATCCCACATTTTCCCACCTCTTTGCAGGCTCAATGTGGCTTACAATGTGTCGTTATTAGTAGATAGTAGATTAGGAGATAACAGTTAGTATTACATAGAAAGTACCATGATCGAAATTTAGACAGGTAAATATAATTAGGAGACGTTACTGATAGCAGGTAAGGTGGAGATGTCATAGAAAATAGCGTGATCGAAATTCAAACAAGTAGATATAAGCAAGAACATTGTTGGTAATAGGTAAGGTTGCGATGTATTACATTTATAGTTGCTGCTCTTATTGGTATGCCTTGTTGAATAGGTGGGTCTTCAGGGATTTGCGGAAGTTAGTTAGTTCATAAGTAGTTTTTAAGCTGCGCGGCAATGCGTTCCATAGCTGTGTGCACAAGCTAAATGGGTGTCTCTAGCATTTAGCTTGTGCTAAAAACGCTAGCACACCTTTTTTTTTGTTTGTTACATTTGTACCCTGCGCTTTCCCACTCATGGCAGGCTCAATGCGGCTATGGAGGGTTAAGTGACTTGCCCAGAGTCACAAGGAGCTGCCTGTGCCTGAAGTGGGAATCGAACTCAGTTCCCCAGGACCAAAGTCCACCACCCTAACCACTAGGCCACTCCTCCACTGTTACTACTATTTGAGATTCTACTTGGAATGTTGCTATTCCACTAGTAACATTCCATGTAGAAGTCGGCCCTTGCAGATCGCCATTGTGGCCGCGCAGGCTTCTGCTTCTGTGAGTCTGACATCCTGCACGTACGTGCAGGATGTCAGACTCACAGAAACAGAAGCCTGCGCAGCCTTCTACATGGAATGTTGCTAGTGGAATAGCAACATTCCATGTAGAATCTCCAATAGTAGCAACATTCCATGTAGAATCTCCAATAGTATCTATTTTATTTTTGTTACATTTGTACCCTGCGCTTTCCCACTCATGGCAAGCTCAATGCGGCTTACATGGGGCAATGGAGGGTTAAGTGACTTGCCCAGAGTCACAAGGAGCTGCCTGTGCCTGAAGTTGGAATCGAACTCAGTACCTCAGTTCCCCAGGACCAAAGTCCACCACCCTAACCACTAGGCCACTCCTCCACCTTAGTATACAGGGCCCTTAATTTCCATTTATCTCTTACAGAGAGAGAAATACTGTATCAGTGGTGTTAAATAAAAAAAAAAAGCAGTACCTTAAAAACATAATAGTGCCTATTTAATAAGAAAAACAGCTACTAAAAGGTCTGTGTCCTAATATGTAAAGGAATGTACTGTAGAAAGACTGAGATGAGGGAAAGGAATTTTTCTCCGAATGACTCCTGGTAGGTGTCTGCCAGGAGAAGGGAAAATGCCAAAAAGAAAGGAAAAGAGAAAGAAAGCTGGAAAAGCAAAATGTTATTAAGAAAGTTTTCTCAATGAAAAATATGACAACATAGATACAAATGTCTCAAGGTATTAGATAACTTTTCTACCCCTCTGTATCTCTGTTCTATCCGAGAGAGTGGTGGCTAAGTGCCCCACAATTCCAGTGGACTGAGGTCTTCTAAACCAAAACATTAAGGGGCCAGATGCACTAAACGAGCGATTAACGAGCAAGTAGTAAACCCTGGCATGCACTAAAGACCACGACTGTAGCAACTAATGAAAACAGAATGCAGATGAGCAAATTGTGTGGAAACCCTATTGTAATGAGATGCATTCTGGTCGCCGCTTCTCAAGAAAGATATAGTGGAATTGGTAAAGGTGCAGGGAAGGGCGACTAAAATGATAGCGGGGATGGGACGACTTCCCTATGAAGAAAGACTAAGGAGGCTAGGGCTTTTTAGCTTGGAGAAGAGACGGCTGAGGGGAGACATGATAGAGGTATATAAAATAATGAGTGGAATGGAACAGGTGGATTTGAAGCGTCTGTTCACGCTTTCCAAAAATACTAGGACTAGGGGGCATGCGATGAAACTACAGTGTAGTAAATTTAAAACTACTACTACTACTACTACTATTTAGCATTTCTATACAAATAGGAGAAAAGTTTTCTTCACCCAACACGTAATTAAACTCTGGAATTTGTTGCCGGAGAACGTGGTCAAGATTCACAGAAACAGAAGCCTGTGCAGCCTTCTGCATGGAATAGCAACATTCCATGTAGAATCTCCAATAGTATCTATGTTATTTTTGTTACATTTGTACCCTGCGCTTTCCCACTCATGGCAGGCTCAATGCGGCTTACATGGGGCAATGGAGGGTTAAGTAACTTGCCCAGAGTCACAAGGAGCTGCCTGTGCCTGAAGTGGGAATTGAACTCAGTTCCTCAGGACCAAAGTCCACCACCCTAACCACTAGGCCACTCCTCCACTTGTTGTCAGCACTATTGTTCTTTTGGTTTCTTTGGATCTTTCAGCTGCCCTCAACCTTGTAAGCCATTCACTTCTTGCTCACCTTCAATCTGTTGGTTTGGATAGTTCATTGTTCAGTTTTCAATTGGTTTTCTTCATGCTTTTCTAACCATGCTACACATAACGAGATATTCAAGGCTGGTATCTGGACATGGTCCAGCTTTGAATATCTGGGGATAAGGCTGGCAATGGCCAAAAAACGCTGAACCCCACCAGCTGAATATTTATTTATTTATTTATTTATTAGTTATATTTATCTCCCACATTTTCCCACCTATTTGTAGGCTCAATGTGGCTTACATAGTACCGGAGAGCCGTTACGGACTCCGGTGTAAACAAATACAAAGTGGTGTTGTGGTAAGATAAAGTTCATATAGCACAGCCACACTAAGGAATCGTACAGCGGACAGCGGAAGAGTTGTGTTATGTCCATTACGTTCTTTAGTTTTGTCGTGTTGCAGAGATCAGGCATTTAAGTTGAATCGTTAGGGTATGCCTTATTAAATAGGTTAGTTTTTAGTGTTTTCCGGAAGTTTAGGTGGTCGTTCGTAGTTTTCAAGGCTTTTGGTCATGCGTTCCACAGTTGTGTGCTTATGTAGGAAAAAACTGGACGCGGAAGTTGATTTGTATTTGAGTTCCTTTGCAGCTTGGGTAGTGCAGATTTAAGTACGTTCGTGTGGATTCGGATGTGTTTCGAGTTGGTAGGTCGATCAAGTCTGTCATGTATCCCGGAGCTTCACCGTAGATAATTTTGTGAACCAGAGTGCAGATTTTGAAAGCAATGCGTTCTTTGATTGGGAGCCAGTGTAGTTTTTTTTATAAGACCTCAAAAATGAATAAAGTTGTGGTATACCCTGTGGGCATGAAGAAAACCATAATCGTGTGTTTTACTAACGTTTGTTTTGGGCTGAAAACAAATGTTCCACTTGATAGGCACGAGTAATGGACAGCTCACAAAAGTTACGATGTGTCTGAGGGACTTGTCTCCTGAGCTGCCGTCTAGGGGACGTCTGAAGCAGGCCTCTAGACAAAGCCAAATGCTTTCACCTTTTTTTTTTCTTAAACTTTAGATTAAAACAATCCATTCCGCTCAGAACTGAGGCGCTTAGCTTACAAAAACACCGGCCTCCCAAGAGCTTAAGCTTCTTTTCCATATCTCCCTGGCAAAGGACTAGAGCATTTCAACATCGAAGCTTCTCAAGTTGGCTCTTTCGGGATGGACGGCTACTGCTTCTGCCAGTCATCCGCCAGCTGAGCACAGCACCCTGACCGATTCCTCTAAAATCCAAAGAATAAACTTGGCTCGTATCAGTAAAAGAGATTTTCCAGTTTATCACAGTCAAAGGATGGATTAAGTAGGTGCATCCTGTTAGAGCAGGTGATCACATTGTCTTCATTCTTTCTTGAAAATGTTGCCTGGATTTTTATATTTAGACTCGAACAAGAACTCTGTGGGTTGCATTTAACAGGACAGTATCTTGGATTACCTTTTTCATTAGGGAAAAAAAAAACCTAGAGTTTGGCAAGGTTTCCTGTCTGGAGTTTTAAAAAGCCTTCACAATGTCTTAGGAATGCCTCCTGGATGCAGCCTGTGAATTGCTTTAATCTGTGTAGTGACTTTTCAACGTATTTACAAGTCTGGCATTAATCATGGGATGTTTTTGTGGGTGACCTATGAAAACCCATTGAGCACAATAAGTTACCTTAGGATATCTTGAAATAAGTTTGTCTAATTCTTGATTTTTTTTTCTATAATTGACTTCTATACTGTCTCCTTTAGGGCTGGAAGAAAGCCAGTGAACAAGGCTGAACCTTGTTTTTTTTTGTCTTTTGTTTTTGCTTTGTTTTGATCTAGTAGTTTCCTGAACCTTCTTTCTTTATTCAGCTCAATGGGAACCTGGGCAGGAGTCTGGTACCGAGATGATCTGCACCATGTGGAAACTAAGGTGCGTCCTAGGGCAAACACTGACCTTAGCACACCTGGACTACTGCAATGAAGTCTATGCTGGATGCAAAGATCAGGTCCTGAGAAAATTACAAACAGCGCAAAATACCACCGTGTGATTAATTCATGAAAAACCCCGCTTCGACAGTGCTACCCCACTACTCCAGGCCTTACACTGGATCCCTGTTGAGGCAAGAATAATCTTCAAACTCTGCACACTAGCCTAAAGAATCATTTTCGGTCTTGCTCCCAGTTACATGACAGACTGTGAATCCTACCGATACGCAACATCAGCATGGACTCAAGAAACTATCTCACACTCCACTTCCCCAACTGCCAGGGACAGCGATACATATCGGTTTATTCATCATGCTTCACATACCTATGCACACAGAACTGGAATGCACTCCCAAAAGCCTTAAGAAGCACAAACTACCTGAATTTTTGTAAACAACTCAAAACTTTTTTTCTTCAAAAAGTTCTTCTATGAAGACCCCGGGGAAGGGAGGGGGGGACTTCAGCTCAGTCAACTGAACCAGAAAGCTCCTTGCTAGCTTACTCTTCATAACTAATCTGCATTCTACCCCTCTTTCCACAGATAGAGGAACAATCCCCTACTGAACTACTCTACCTCATTGTAAATCCCACCGAAATTCCCAACCTTTGTTCTCATGCATATGCAAATAACACACTCAACCCTTTTGTAACTACTCCATTATTTACTAGTAAAAAAGGCCCATTTCTGACACAAATGAAACAGGTGCTAGCAAGGTTTTCCTAGGCGTGTGTATGTTTGAGAGAGTGTGTGTGAGAGTGACTGTGAGAGAGAGAGAGAGAGAGAGAGTGAATGTGCGAGGGTGTGTGTGTGTGACAGAGAGAGAGTGAGTGTGGGTGCGAGTGTGTCTGTGAGAGAGAGAGTGTGTATGTGAGAATGAGAGTGGTGCGAGTGCGTATGTGAGCCACAGTGAGTGTGAGAGTGCGTTTCACACAGATACAGTGTGTGTGAGAGAGAGAGAGTGTGTGTGAGACAGATAGAGTGTGAGAGAGTATGTGTGTGATACACAGACTCTCTGTGAGACCGAGAGAGTGTATGAGATCGAGAGAGTGTTTGAGAGTGAGAGCGAGAAAGACACTGATTGTGAGAGAGAGAGAGAGTGTGTGTGTGTGACAGAGATACCTCCCCCCCTCCCCTCTGGTCTCAGGACCCCCCTCTCCCCTCTGGTCTCAGGACCCCTTTCACCCCCCTCTCTGGTCTCAGGACCCCCTCCACCCCCTCTCATGCCCCTTCCTCTTATTCTCCAGTCTTTCTCTACTCCCCTTTTCCATCTAGCAGCTCTCCTCTTTCTCTCCCCATCCTTCCAGTGTCTCCCCTCTTTCTCTCCCCAACCTTCCAATGTCTCCCCTCTTTCTTTCTCATCCTTCTATCCAGTGTCTCCTCTTTCTCCCTACCCTTCCATCCAGCGTCTTCCCTCTTTCTCTCCCCATCCTTCCACCCATCTACCCTCTCTCCTGATCCTTCCATCTAATGTCTCTCTCCCCCTCCTTCTATCCAGTGTCTCTCTATCTCTCTACCCTTTTCTTTTCAGTGTCCCTTCTCTCTCCACATCCTTCCAGTCTCTCCCCTTTCTCTCTGCATCCATTCATCCATCTCCCCATTTCTCTCCCCATCCTTCCATCATGTCTTTCTCTCCCCATCCTTCCGTTTTCCCTCTTTCTCGCCCCATCCTTCCATCTGTCTACCCCCCTCTCCCGATTCTTCCATCCAGTGTCTCTCTATCCCCTTCTTTCCATCCAGGCCCGCCCACCCAACACACCCTCCAGGGTTCTGCTCCAGAGGCAGTGACGTGAGAGGAGAGAGGAGCGGCTGCAGAGCCGACAGCCAGTGCCTGATGGCTGCCTGCGGTGCCGCGTTTGCTTTTTAAAAACATTTTTGGTGGTTTAATTAGCTCTTTTTGTTTTTGTAACGGCCGCTGCTGCTCAACAGGAGAAGCAGCAGTGGCCGGAAATGGGAGCTGGCGCTGCGTGTTTCGCGGGAGACTTGGCACGTCTGTGTTGGGTGGGCGGGCCTGGAGGGAAAGTGGCTGGGCCTGGGCCTGTCCAGGCCCACCCATGGCTACGTCCCTGAGGGGGCCCGGCCCGGTGGTGGACGGAGGGGGGGAGCGGGGGTGACCTTGGGGGGGTGGAGGGGGGAGCAGTGGCTGCGGTGACCTCGGGGTGGGGGGGCCCCAGGCCCGGCCCGGCCCAGTCTCTCGGCGGCCCTGGGTGGAGATGGTGGTGCATGTGGAGGAAGGGCTGAAGCTGCTCCTGCAACGTTCCAATGTCTCTCACTGCGTTCGTAACCATCTCCTGACGTCAAGCAAGCAGGCTTCTACTGCGGGAGAGTGACATCAGGAGATGGTTACGAACACAGGTAGACACATTGGAACGTTGCAGGAGCAAATTATTATATTAGCTGTAAGCCACACTGAAACAATATCTGTTGGAAAATGTGGGATATAAATGCAAAGGCCCTGGAAGGGAATGGCCCTGAGTATCTAAAGAATAGAATGATTCTCCACACACCGCCAAGGATTATCACTAACCACACCCTCTCAATAGAATGATTTGCTGGGGGACAAACAATAAACCCAAAAAAAATATTCAGCAGGACTGCACTTATCTTTGACTCCCTGGGTCCCGACAGACATCCGTTTCGCCATTGCTTTATCAAGGGAAACGAGCCTGAATGCAGTAGCTTCACACCCGCCTTGCGTTGTCACCAGCCCAGTCACGCCTGCTCAGTTCAACAACAGTCCCAAAATGGCACTCCTTGCATGAGACTACCACTATGGGGGGGGGGGGGGGGTTGTCTGATTACATCAGTCACTGAAAGGGTTTTCAACAAATCCCCTTATGACGGGGATAAAGTGTGACCTGGTGATTAATGAGACTCTCCCCCCATCTCTCCATAAAAGAACACAGTCAGTTCACGGTCTAATTTTTGTTGAGATTTTATTTAAAAGACACGATTGCATTACCGCAAGCTAATGTGCGTTATTTAATGCATCCCATTTTAAGCAATGGGTCATATTTATCAATTGTCAAAAAATTAACAAAGCTGCTTTGCGCAATGAATTAAGAAACTTCTAAGGATTTGCTCTAAATACTCGTGCATATGTCAGAAGTTACTTCTTAGGTAATTATAAATAAAGGCCTCATAAGCCCAGGGTACCAACTCAGTGGACACACCTGTTAATGGCTTTCATCACAGGTCAACCACCACCTCCGAAAAAACCTGCAGAGTAATATAGTTGCACTAATCTGTAGTAACAAAACAGAGGGTTGTGATAGAAACAAATCACTTATCAATATGCATAAGTAATAACAGTTGAACTAAATCAACCTCTTATGTGTATTGTCGGAAGAAGAAGAATCATAACAAAAAGTAACTATATCGAGGGAACACCATTCGGAATCGTCAGAACTACAAAGAATGATGAAGTACTTAGCTTCGACCACAGGGAAAATAGTTCACATCCGTGTGGCAACTCCAATCTTAATGTAGTGTTGAAAAACCTTCAAACGTCCCACGAGATATAGTTATATTCAATCTCTCTCGACAGTCACAGAATTCTCACTGTTTCATTGCTTCGTCAGGAGAGGATACGCAAAGATGCTTATCTTCCACATTGCATATTTATCAATAACATGGGTTAACTGCAGGCTGAGACAAAATCTCAGCCTGCTTGTCCGACATTGCTGCTTGGATGTCTCAATGCCATCTAAAGCTCAACATGACCAAAACTGAACTTCTCATTTTTCCCCCTAAACCCACCTCCCCTCTTCCCCCTTTCTCTATCTCTGTTAATGGCTCTCACATCCTCCCTGTAACCTTGGAGTCATCTTGGATTCCTCTCTCTCCTTCTCTGCGCATATTCAACAGGTTGCCAAAACCTGTCATTTCTTTATCTACAATACTAGCAAAATTCGCCCCTTCCTTTCTGAATACACTGCCAGAACCCTTATCCACACCCTTGTCACCTCTCCCTTGGACTATTGCAATTTACTTCTCACTGGTCTTCCGCTCAGCCATCTCTCTCCTCTCCAATCTGTCCAAAATTCTGCGGCACGACTTATTTTCCGCCAGAATCGTTATACCCACACTAGCCCACTCCTCAAGTCACTTCACTGGCTCCCTGTCCGCTTCCGCATTCAGTTTAAACTTCTCATACTGACCTTTAAATGCATCCACTCTGCAGCCCCCCATTATCTCTCCACTCTCATCTCTCCCTACATTCCTCCCCGTGAACTCCGCTCGCTGGACAAATCTCTCTTGTTGTCCTCCTTCTCCTCCACTGCTAACTCCAGACTTCGCTCCTTTTCTCTCGCGGCACCTTATGCCTGGAATAGACTTCCTGGACCTATACGTCTAGCTCCATCTCTACCTGTTTTCAAATCTATGCTGAAAACCCACCATTTCACTGCTGCTTTTTAGCTCCTAGCCACTACTCAATTGCCCTCCCCTTGTCCCTTCCTTCCTTCTCACCCATTACTTCCCTCACCCGTAACTGTCTTGTCTGTCTGTATTATTTAGATTGTAAGCTCTTTTGAGCAGGGACTGTCTCTTTGTATCAGGTGTTCAGCGCTGCGTGCATCTGGTAGCGCTATACAAATGCTAATAATAATAATAATAATTAACTGCATGTTACCTAATGGTTAGCATGTGTTTGTTTGTTACATTTGTACCCCGCGCTTTCCCACTCATGGCAGGCTCAATGCAGCTTACATGGGACAATGGAGGGGTTAAATGACTTGCCCAGAGTCCAAAGGAGCTGCCTGTGCCTGGTGGGAATCAAACTCAGTTCCTTACTTCCCCAGGCCACTCCTCCACTGTTGCTACTATTTGAAATTCTACATGGAATGTTGCTATTCCACTAGCAACATTCCATGTAGAAGTCGGCCCTTGCAGATCACCAATGTGGCTGCGCAGGCTTCTGCTTCTGTGAGTCTGACGTGCAGGACGTCAGACTCACAGAAACAGAAGCCTGCGCAGCCTTCTACATGGAATGTTGCTAGTGGAATAGCAACATTCCATGTAGAATCTCCAATAGTAGCAACATTCCATGTAGAATCTCCAATAGTATCTATTTTATTTTTGTTACATTTGTACCCTGCGCTTTCCCACTCATGGCAGGCTCAATGCGGCTTACATGGGGCAATGGAGGGTTAAGTGACTTGCCCAGAGTCACGAGGAGCTGCCTGTGCCCGAAGTGGGAATCGAACTCAGTTCCTCAGGACCAAAGTCCACCACCCTAACCACTAGGTCACTCCTCCACAAGGGTGGTGCATTATAATGAATCCATCTGATGCTGACCGACTTTTTTTTGCACTTATTTTAAGCTAGTAGTAGCATCGCCATTGTTAAGTGTTGATTGAAGAGACAGGCTGTGATCATTTGTAATCGTGGGCTGCATTTATAAACCATTTGTAAGAAATACAGTTTTTCAAGTAATTATTCTTGGAGTTCTATAAATAAACACATGAGGGTCCATTTGTCTTTTCTCATTGCATAGCATTTCTGTAAGTCTCGCACGCATTTTAAACAGCAGGAATTAGCATCTGGCACAAGTCATCCAGTTAATAACAGAAGCTGAAAATGATGGGGGTTTTTTCAAATTATTTCAGTCTGTAAAATTTCTGAAGCAAACTAAAACAATTTTAGAGGAATATGAACGAGGAGCAAGGGGGCATAGGTGAAAGGTGAAAGGGGATAGACTCAGAAGTAACCTGAGGAAATACGTCTTCACGGAAAGGGTGGTGAATTCATAGAACGGCCTCCTGTGGAAATGGTGGAGATGAAAACAGTCTGAATCCAAAATTGGCACAGCATTGAGAAATTGGATCTAGCGCCTCACCAAGAAGAAATTGGCACAGCATTGAGAAAAAAACATTTGGCAATATTTGGCAAGATAAGTGAATCAGTTCTATATGCTTTTTTGACATGTTTAACAGTTTTTTTAAGTCTTAAAAAGACACTTATATGATCTAATATTAAGGACATTGTAATTAAAAATTGAAACAAAAAAAGAAAATACAAACAATTGAGGGTTTTTGAGTCAGTGATGACTTTTTCTACGAGCTATACAATGAACACCAATGTGTAAAAATAGCCGTAGCAGTTGAGACTTTTCCCTCATTTGCAACAAAATCTCTGCTATAGGTGTAAAAAGGAGATGAAAACAGGACAAATACATGGGATCTCTAAAGGGGGTGATAGGGAGAATAGATGGCATGGATGGGCAGACTGGATAGGCATATGGTCTTTACCTACCTAAATATTTCTTTGTTTCTATGTGTGTGATGTGTCCCCCTTGACTGTCTGGAATCTTTCAGTACATTTTGTGATATTAATGCTTAATATACCGCCTTTCTTTCAGCTAACGATAAACAAACTATCTTTAAAAACCTTCTCTCTGAAGTATAACCAGTGTGTTTTTATTAGCAAAAAAGGTACCGGTACTCAAATGCCAGGCCACACTTCAGGGGTGAGGTGATCACTGAAGGACCCATCCCACAATAGCCAGGCCCCCTGCAACCAGTCACAGAATCTATGACAAGGCAGAATTGGTGTGTAGAGCCTGAGCTCTTTCATTTAAACTTGGGGTCCATGGGTCAATTTTAGCAGACAGTGGAAAAGGTGCCGGTACTCGGTACCCCCCAAGTACCCCCTCAAAAAAAGCCCCGAGTATAACAGAACTGCCAGCTTTATACCCAATCTGGAAGATAAAATCCATTATCGGTGCAAAGGATGAAATTACCTGGAGCCCCACAAGCACCTGGGTTAACTGTGCAAAACCCACTTTCTTACTCAAGTTGGAGGTAAAAGGGAGGTTTGAAACAGGAGGATAGTTTGACAAGCAACAAGGATCCAAAGAGGATTTCTTCAGGAGAGGTCTGATAACTGCAGATTTCCAGACGGGAAGAACCTCACCAGAAGATAGGCTGATATGAATCATGGCAAGGGAGAAAGGAAGACGAATGTGATGTGAGATAGGTAGCCAGGGGAATGGAACAGGATCTTGCAGACAGGTAGTTTTGTACATGAAGGTAAAAATATTAGTCAACACAGTCAGAGAGAGAAGATTAAACTAGTTCCAGGAATAGGAACTGCGGGATGGTGGGATATCAAGGAGTGGGGTGTTAGGGGGTTGGGAGGGAGGGGATAAAGAGGGACAGTCAGAATGGGGGTCTGGAAAGGGAAACAATGATGGATGGTAGGACAAGGGAGAAAATTGAGGCATGGAGAGTTTGTAGTTTGGTAGCAAAAAAAAAAGGAGGCGAACTCAGAAGCAGAGACACTAGCAGAAAGCGAGGACAGGTTCCAGATAAAGGACAGGTCTGAGACAAGAGCAAATAATCTCTTCAAGATTTGATCAGATTTAAGTGATAATAATGTCATTTCTGTTTTAAAAGAGAGTGATACTGATGAGATAGTATCTTAAAGGCAAGAAGGGAATCAGACGAGCAGGACTTATGCCAAATGCATTCGGCACGGCGAAGCTGTCGCTTGAGAAGACAGTTGTCATGATACCAAGGGATGTGGGAGGGACGTGAGGTGGAGTGTGAGGTCTGGCACTTAGATAAGGCATGGGAAAGTGATGAATTCCATGTTGAAGCTTGGGAGAGAGCGATCATGCTGTAAGGGTTCATGAGAACCCAGGGTCAATGAAAGGAGAAGATTATCAGACCATGGGCCAGGTTTTGCTGAAAAACCAGGAAGGGCAGTAGGTTCAGTGGATCTGGACAGGACAAGATTGAGTGTATGACCAGCGGAGTGCATTAGGAAAGAAATGTGCTGGGAAAAACTTAGTTCAGAGAAGAAGGAGAGCAAAAGTCTATCGAAAGGTCATAGTGGTGAGTCAGGGTGAATGTTAAAATCTCCAAGGAGGAGAAGGTTCTCAAATTGAAGGGAAGGGTCAGGGAGAAGGGGGAACATAGAGGAGGAGGAAGTGGAGAGGGGGAGGAGTCAAAGTGGAGAAGAAGGGAATTGGGAAAAGGGAATAACTGAATAGTAATGGTGGAGAGGGAGAAAGCCGAGGGAGCGGCGACTCCATGCCACCGCCTCTCTTGTTCGTTGAGCGCAGGGCAGAATTCGCTGAAAAATTCAATAGGCGGTATTGCTCTGATTGCCTATTTGCCACAGCATAACTATATTTTGGTAAGAAAAAATAGCGATTGGGGGTGAGTCTCAATGGTGTCAAGTATATAAGGAGTCTTGGACTGAAGGGAACAACAGTTAAGAAGGAGGAATGAAAATGAGAACAAAGTGGCAGGGGCAAGCAGGAGAGAGGGAGGGAAAAGAGTACCCTGAAGGAGGGGGAGGAGGTTTGAGAGGAGACAGAGGGTGAGGACGCCAGGGCAAAGGGAGATGGGGGGAAGGGCGATGGCCTCAGATGAATGTTAGTCATAGACACACGTACCTTCTATACTTAACCCTAATCACTTCCTTCTTTCTTCCTTTACTTAACCTCTGCACATCTCTAATTGTACCTGATATCATAGGAGCCACCTTTTTTAAATTATTGGGGGTGCTAACTCCAGTGGGGATCACCCCTCCCTGGACACATACAAGGAATTTATTCAATATTGGGGGTGCTGAAGCACCCACAGCAGCCACCGAGTTGGCTCCTATGCCTGATATCCTGGAATGACAATGTCATAACAAAACTATGTAAGCCACATTGAGCCTGCAAATAGGTGGGAAAATGTGGGATACAAATGCAATAAATAATAAGGGCAAAACAGACAGAGGGCAAGAATGAATGGAGGGCCAAGTGAGGAGTCGTCCAAGGAGCAGGACCTGTTGTTCCTGACCAGTTAACTTGCTTTGAATATTACCTGGATTGTCTTTACCAAACCACGTTAATAGCTAGCTCTCTGTTAATGTGGTTTCAGTGGTGTACCAAGGGGGGGCAGTGGGGGCGGTCCGCCCCGGGTGCACGCCGGTGGGGGGGTGCCGCGCGCCTGCCGGCTCTTCGTTTTCATGCTCCCTCTGCCCCGGAACAGGTTACTTCCTGTTCCGGGGCAAAGGGAGCATGAAAACAAAGAGCCGGCAGGCGCGCGGCACCCCCCCCCCCCAGCAGCATGCACCCGGGGGGGGGTTCTTTCACCAGGGGATCACGCTGCACACGGGGGGGTTCTTTTGCCGGGGGGAACGTCACGCTGTTCCAGGGGGGGGCGCTGCACCCAGGGGGCGGGGCGCATCGGCGATCCGCCCCGGGTGTCAGCCCCCCCAGGAACGCCACTGTGTGGTTTGGACGCCCTGAAGTCAAACTTGTTTGCTACACTTGATCAAAAGCCATTCCTACCCTAGACAGTAACAGTTTTGCTTTTCTCTTAACCCTGACATAAGAGATTTACTACTTATACAAGTAGAGTTTATCTCATATATTTCTCTTGTTTAAAAATCTCTTTAGTGTCTTAATGTTGAATATAAAGAAATGTTGTTTCTGGCTTTTTGTAATGCTAATGTCACACTTGGGTGATATGACTATTAATAAGCACTACTTGCAGTTTACAAGCTTAAAATGAGTCAGTGTGTTGATTAATCAGCAGTACAGAGCTAACCGATGGCTCTCCTAATTTGGATATTTTGACAAAGAACTTGGTTAACCAAATAAAATAAGCATTCCTGGGAAGATCTAGTTTGGTAGAAGTTTCACATGGACCTAATGGAGCCTGCTTTCCAGGGTGTATGCATATGCATCTATAAGAAAATATCAGATCCTCTTGGAGCCCTTGAGAGATCCCGAAGATTGAGGGGTCGATATTCAAAGTGATTTAAATGAGCAGCAGAGCCTCCTGACAGTTTAAGTTGGTTGTACCTGCTTAGCTGCCGATATTCAAGGGCAGAACCAGACAGTGCCACCGAATACTGCCACTCACTGGTCATGATGGAAGTGGGCAGGTGAGGTGTGGTACAGGGTCGGAGCCGGGCATTATTTAGTGCTGGTGTTCGCATAGGTAACTGGGTATGTAGAACTGCATAAAAATCAGTCCTCAATTTTCTCGGTTAGCTATGTTGGTGCCAGCACTGATTTCGCCCAGCTCCAGTATATCTTCCAGTCCCAGCCTAAACCTGCTCTCCCTGGCCTTCCTCCTAAGCAAAATCTGATCCCCCCTCCCTCCCATCCCTTCAAGCAAAGTCTGGTCCCCTCTCCTGGCCCTCCCTCTTTCTAGCATAGCCCAATTCCTCCCAAACCTACCTGAAAATGCCTGATGGTCTAGTAATTAGTGGGGCAGAAGCAAACCCTACTCAGTCCTGCCCCTCACTGCCTCTGTTGAAAATGGCTGCAAGCAATCTCTAGCTGTAGTCTCATGAACCCTAGTGGCAGTACCATGAGACCACCACTAAAGGTCACAGCAGCCATTTTCATTTTAGACTCAGGATCAATCTAAGGAAATATTTCTTTACAGAAAAGATAATGGATGAATGGAAAAGCCTAGGTCTAAATTCAAGGCAGCATGGGACAAGAAAAGAGGATCTCTAAGGGAGAGGGTGGAATTGTAGAGCTTAGTAGTTGGTGTGGATGGCAGACTGGATAGGCCATATGGGTTTTATCTGCCATCATTGCCTTAACTGCAAAAAGTTATTAAGTGGCATAAATTTGTGGAATATGTTGATCCCCTAAAATTACCTTTCATAATCCTTAAGGACACTCAATATGTCATAAAAATTTCAGTGTGGATATGATGTAAAATGGCTCCATACGTGCATTCAGGGAAGGACTTCCCAACAGACAGAACAGCCATAGTCCTTACATAGTAAATGACGGCAGATAAAGACCTGTATGGTCCATCCAGTCTGCCCAACAAGATAAACTCATTTTACATGGTATGCAAAATGAGTTTACGGAATAGTGGAATAGCCTAGTAGTTAGTGCAGTGGACTGCAAACCAAGGGACACAGGTTCAAATCCCACTGTAACTCCCCTCTTCTTTGTAAATGTGATTCCTCCAGGAATGCAGGTGTAGACTGACCAGGCAACCGGCCAGTGCTCGAGGGCCCAGAGGCTCTGCCCTGATGTCCGGCGTGCCGCTGGTGACATTGCCTAGATGTCACCACACCTTGACCAAAAGTCCACCCTTGCAACAGGCCCTGTCCTGCAAAGCTGTGGCCTTATTTCAGGTTGGCTGGCTCAGTAACAGAACATCAAAAGGGGACAGGGATTCTGTCTGGGATGCCATAACTCTAAATTCTGGAGTAGGACCCCCCCCCCCCACTCAGGATGGTCATGAGTTCAGAGGAGGACACACCCCAGCCAGAGGAGAGCAGCCTGCTTTCCAAAGATCTAGTGGCAGCCACAGGGTTAAAGCCATCACAGCATGCGCAGGGAAACAAATATCTGTTTGACTCTTCTTGGCCCTACTGATGTGCTCTAGAGATTTTGTGTCAATACAACATCTAGGGGGTCATTTTATGAAGGCTTTTCTGTGTGTAAAGCCTTTTGTACATGCAGAAAAGGAGTTTTATAAAATGGTGCAGTGGTGTAAGCATGTATACTTTTACATGCCAAGATGGTCCATCTTACACACAATGGGGGGAGTCTATAAATGGCTCTGGGAAAGATCAGCATTAACCCTCGGATTCTATATAGCGCGGCTAGCGTTCCGACCCAAAATCCAAGTGGATTCTATAAAAGCGCGCGTAACTTAATTGGCTTAACAAGTCAGCCAGCATTGTTAACAGCACTTAGCAAACAATAATGAGCACTAATTACTAATAATTAGAATTTATCTGCACAAATCGCTAACTGTATTCTGTGATGCAGACCACCTAAATTTTAATGCGTGCATGCAAAAAGGGGTGTGGTTATAGGTGGAAAAATGGGCATTTTGTGGGTGTTCAAAAATTTATGGACATAGTATTAGAATATAGCCCAGTGCGCCCAAATCTACATACTGGGATTTATGCCATGTTTTCACTGGTGTAAATGGATGCACATAGTTTTAGGCATTGGACATCAACTAAGCATATTCTCTCTATATAGGTACCACTTATAGAAAATTTATTTATTTATTTAAAGCATTTATATCCCACATTTTCCCACCCATGGGCAGGCCCAATGTGGCTAACAGTAATCTACAGAAATCATACAACAGTTCTACAAGAAACAATCAACAACATGGAAGTGAAAGAGACATGGGAGTAATAGCAAAGGTGGGGAAATGTGGAAAGAGTAAGTTAATTCAATGGGTAGAGATGCGGGGCGGGTCTGGAGCGTAAGCTTTTCCAAATAAGAAGGTCTTAAGATATTTTTTGAAGGTCGGATGATCAGGGGTAATTTTTACAAATTTAGGTACACCGTTCCACATTTGTGCTCTAATATAGGAAAAGGTGGAGGCGTAGGTGGTTTTATGCTTAGGCAGAAATGTTTTCCGCACAGACCTTTTAGGCACCATATAAAGAATCTCCCCCTAAGCGCTATTCTATAAAGGGTGCCGATTCCCGCACCCAACTCTGGGCACCACACTTAGCCTTCTCAAACCTGCTGTAAATCTCAGTGCCCAAGTTGGATGCAGAGACCAATTATTCTGTAACACTGCGTGCAACTTTTTGGAACGCCCCTGGCCCACCCATACTCCTCCCATGGCCACGCCCCCTTGTGGGTTGCGTTCTGTGGGATTTAGGCGCCCAGTATTATAGAATAGGGAACAGTCAGATGTGTGCAAAAATCCTAATTGGTGCCAATTAACGTCAATAATTGGTTGTCAGCATCCAATTATTAATAGTTAACTCATTTGCCAATTAAATTGCACTTGCATCTTAGAAGCGCACCCAAATTTGGGTGCCCAAATCCAGATGTCATATATAGAATCCAGGGGACACCTTGTATAGGCATTTCCTAGGAACACAGTTGGGGGAACAGGAACAGAGCTGCAATGCACATGTGTATTTTATAAAATATGTTACACACACATTTACACCTTCATTGGTATTTGCTTTCAATTGGAGCTGGATTGGGGAACCTATTTTATATGGGCGCTTATGTGATCTTAATTAAATAGATGCCTTTTTGGACTTCTCACATGTAAAATTAAAGAACGGATTGAATTCAGTGCTCTTACCCACAAGATCGTATACGGGGACGCTCCAGCTTGTATGTTCAGCCTCCCTCCCAGAAATTCCAAGAAGCCGTCCCGCACCTATCTCAATCTCCACTTTCCTAACTGCAGGAACCTAAGATACAAACTATTCTTCGCCTCCTCTTTTGCTTTGTGTGTCCCCGTTACTGGAATGCTGTGCCATCAACATTAAAAGAGACTGCCGATCACAATCTCTTCAGGAAATCCCTAAAGACTTATCTATGTGATAGATCTTACTCCTCTGCTGCTTGACTTCTTGCAGTCCCTCATTCGTTTCTCCTGTTGTTTCCCCTCCCTCCCCTTCATGTACCTTATTCTCTGATTTAAACTAGAATTACTATGATGTTCTTTTCCTAAAATGTTGTAAGCCACATAGAGCCTGCCATAGTGGGAATTTGTGGGATATAAACGTTCACAATAAATAAATAAATAAAATCAGTGAGAAAGTGACAGTTGGGGAGACAGCTACTCACCCATACCCCCACACACACACACCAAAACTGATGGCATAACCCTCCCTCCCTCCCTTCGGAAAGTAGGCTAAAAGGGAACACAACAGCTGTAGTGAGAGAGGTCATGTGTACAATCAGTCAATATTCTGCAGGGCAGATGCCCAAAACTGAAAAGTCTTTTCCCTTAGTCTATAACACCATCCCTTTGTGTCAATTCCAAGGCTGGCTCAAGGGACTGTGGAGCCTTGAGCCAACTTTTTCATTGCCCTCCCCCCTCTGCAATCTGCTATCTGTGCCTCCACTCTGCCCCCACCCCCACCTGTAATCCAGTATCTCTCCTTCTCTCTCAGGTCTCCCCCCACCCAGACCAGATAGGGCACTGGCTTCTAATCTGATTCCTAACTAAATCATTTTTCAGTACCTTCTGGCCCAGTAAGAACTATCCTGGTATGATGATGTACAGAAACATTTGAGACCATGTATATGTCTACTTCACATCTGAAAAACATCCTCATGGCCTTTGAAAGTTAAAGCTGTAACAGCATTCTGACTTTTTAAACAAAAGAGTCAATTGCTGACACTAATTTTTATTTTATTTTGTTTTATTTTATTTTTTTGTTCTTTAGAAATGAAGATTTTCCAAAGCAGTTAGGTTCTTTGGATTTCTTATCGAGGCACTCTCGCCAACTCTGCCGGGTTAGATATTTTTATTTCCACAAAATAATTTAAGCAGGGGCTCAACATGACCCAGGATCTTCGTCCAGCACATCAATGTTCTAAACTAAGTTTAACTAAGGTCTTGGTCAACTAAGAAAATAATTTTATGCCTAGATGAAAATTAGCTTCATCTAGTCTAGGATGATCTTGGAAGGACAATAATTGTTTTGTGCTATTCTGTCATGTATGAACATGTTTTAGAGTAGAGAGGAAGGGCTTTTCAGTTTTACAAAGAGCATCAACTAAACTCTTTAAGCTCATTAAACCTCATATAGATTAGGTGGTATAACGAGAATTAATAATAAACTAGTAAAAGAGGCCTGTTTCAGAGCAAATGAAACGGGCGCTAGCAAGGTTTTTGTCGCCATCACCCCCTCCTCCGTGGCCAACCCCTTCGTTGTTCTGCCATTGCTCCGCCCCCAACGTCATGACGTTTGACGCGAGGGCGGGGCCCGGAGCGATTTCCCACCCCCCCGCCTCCCTGCCTCCCTCCCTGCCAACCCCTTCGTTGTTCTGCCATTGCTCCGCCTTCGAGGGCGGGGCCCGGAGTGATTTTGGTGGCTTCACCACCACGAACCTTCGAACCTTTTTGAAGGAAGTCAGGGCTTGGCTTCACTGATGTCAGTGTCCTCAGAATGTTGAGGGTGAGTTTTATTATAGTAGATGATTATAGCTCCATCTTGGTCTGCTTGGTGAATATCATTGAATTTTAGTAGCTGTCTCATTTACATACGGACGTAAAGGATCCACACTCCTGAAGAACTTGGTACTGTCAACAGTTTACTTCCCAGCGGTGGCCCTGGTAGTAGAATTAGCACCTCTAAAAGGAAGGACTTTTGTAAGAAAGCTAAAGGTGCAAATCCCTATAGCTGAGCTAGAAGAAGAATCCTATCCACTTTAACTACTACTACTACTATTTAGCATTTCTATAGCGCTACAAGGCATACGCAGTGCTGCACAAACATAGAAGAAAGACAGTCCCTGCTCAAAGAGCTTACAATCTAATAGACAAGAAATAAAGTAAGCAAATCAAATCAATTAATGTGTACAGGAAGGAGGAGAGGAGGGTAGGTGGAGGCGAGTGGTTACAAGTGGTTACGAGTCAAAAGCAATGTTAAAGAGGTGGGCTTTCAGTCTAGATTTAAAGGTGGCCAAGGATGGGGCAAGACGTAGGGGCTCAGGAAGTTTATTCCAGGTGTAGGGTGCAGCGAGACAGAAGGCGCGAAGTCTAGAGTAACCTGGTTGCTCGGCCCTCTTCCACTTCCACCTACTCTTAACATGCACGTAACCTGAAAACACATCTTTTCAAGAAGTCTTTTCCCCCCACTGGATCTGCCTAATCCCACACCACCATACATCACGAAAAGTTCAGAAATGGAAAACAATAATATTAACCTCTCTCATAATATGCTAATATATCAACCTAAGAGTTTATTGTACTTCTGTATTATGTACTAGACTTCTACAAATCTAGATTTTGTAACCGCCTTTTCAGCAATATGTAAGCCACATTGAACCTGCCATAAGGCGGGAAAATGTGGGATACAAATGCAATAAATAAATAAATGTAATACAGACAGGAACAGAAGGCCAACAAGACCATTTTGCATCCCTAAAACACATTTCCTGAACAGGGAAAAGCCCATAGACATAAGGTATCAGAAGGCCATAGCAAAGTAATTTCATGCGAACACAATCCACTACCATTGTTCTCTTGCTCAGAAATATGCAAATTAATAAGCAGTTCTGCCTACATTTTGAAGCCAGTAGCCAGAGAGTACAATAACTTACTGTACAGTGTTAAACCACAAAAGGGTCTTGAATCTTAGCAACAGATTTTCGATTGGCTGACCATCCCAAATTATCATTTCAGTTGACCTATTCTAACTAATACTGGAAACAAACAAGAAATTCTTTCTTGTGACTTGAAAGAAAGTTTGTCGAATGCAATGAAACTCTTGAGGACAGTTAAATAATTTGTGGTAGTAAGGAAATGGCTGCATATACTGGTCTGTTTCCACAAGTAAAGGAAGAGATGGAATACTTCAGTTTTGCAATGGTTTTATCCCCATTGAAAATACTGGTCTACCGTCTAAGATAATGCTGGAACTCTTTCTGATAAATCCTGCACACTTTCCCTGCCCCTCATCTTCAAGGCTAAAGGAGATATTGAATCAAAACTGAGTTAAGCTTTGTTGAAATATTTATTTATTTATTTATTTGCTGCATTTGTATCCCACATTTTCCCACCTATTTGCCGGCTCAATGTGGCTTACATTGTTCCGTCGTGGCGATCGCCATTCCAGAGTGAGAGATACAAGTGGTATTACATAAAGATCTTAAGTGGCATAGTAGATTAATCAAACAAGTATAAAGAGATCACAATTCGGGATAAGAGAAAGTAGTATTGCGTTAAAAGTTCATTTGATGGGTCGTTGCGGTATGCCTTGTTGAAGAGGCAGGTCTTCAGTGATTTCCGAAAGTTGGTTAAGTTGCGCATTTTTTTCATGTCAAGTGGTAGTGCATTCCATAGCTGCGTGCTTATGTAGGAAAAGCTGGATGCATGTGTTAATTTGCATTTTAGTCCTCTGCAGCTGAGGAAATGGAGATTCAGGGATGTGTGTGCCGATCTTTTAGTGAAAAAGATACTACTTTTGGGGTGTTTTATGGTTGCAAGTCTATTTGTTTTATGGCTGGTACACCAAATTTTGGGGGCTCATTTTCAAAGCACTTAGACTTACAAAGTTCTATAGTAGCCTTTGAAAATAGTAGCTTTGAAAATACACCACCTTCAACTCTGACTCTTCTATTTTTCTACCGTCTGACAGTATGTATTTTCCAGGTAGGTATACATATAAGTAAAGTCTGGGTGGAGCTCACATGTGTGTAACTTATAGATTACAGTATGTTATGTGCATATCCCCAGCACTTGTGCGTGCCACAGAGCTGGCATAGCCATGTGCACCTAAGTTATAAATGCAGGGCTTTTTTTGAGGGGGTACTTGGGGGTACTGAGTACTGGCGCCTTTTCCATTGCTAAAATTGACCCATGGACTCCAAGTTTTAATGAAAGAGCTCAGGCTCTACACACCAATTGTGCCTTGTCATAGATTCTGTGTGACTAGTTGCCGGGGGCCTGGCTATTGTGGGGTGGGTCCCTCAGTGATCACCCCACCCCTGAAGGCTGGCCTGGCATTTGAGAACCGACACCTTTGTCGCTGGAAACAATACACTGTATAAATGAATATATATGCAGTTACACTGGTGTTTATTTAAAGGAGGTAGGTCCATCCAGGCTCCTCTGGGAATCTATTCCATTCTCCATATTGGCTATTTTTTAAAAAACGCTTTTGTGGTCAGCACCAGATACCAGATGCTAACCCAATGTTGAATACTTAAGTGGTTATAAACCAGTGGCTTGGCTAGATATAGTATTTTGGGTGGGCCCAGAGTTAACTTGGATGGGCCCTTCCATGTCCCCCTACCCCCATCCCCGTGGATATATAAAATAGTTTTTTTTACCTTCCTCTCAGCTTTCCCTCCCCCCAATTTCTCTGCATCCAAAATCTCTCCCTCTCTCCCCAATCCTTCACAAGTGGACCAGCAACTCCCTTTGTCTCTGAACCCCTTCCCCAGTGTACTTCAGAAGCAACCTCAGCGATTCATTTTTGCTGCTTATGCTGACCCAGCAGGCTTCCCTCTGCTGCATCCTGCCAATAAGAAAACAGGAAGTGATGTCAGCGAGGGAGGGACATGACTGGGTTGGCATAGATAGAGGGAAGCCTGCTGGGTCAGCTCAGGCAGCGAAAATGAATCAGTGATGGGGGAAGATACCAGGCCACTGGAGTGTGGTGTCACCATTGGGTGGACCTGTGCCCACTGACAGTTAAGCCACTTATGAATATTGACCAACAGTACCACAAATAGGCAATTTTTCTTCTAGACTACTACTACTTATCATTTCTATAGCGCTACTAGATGTACGTAGTGCTGTACACGTGAACATGAAGTGACAGTCCCTGCTTGATACAGCTTACAATCTAATCAGGACAGACGAACAGAACAAGTAAGGGATGAGGACAAAGAGTAGCAAAATTCCATGCAGAATCCCTAAGAGTAGCAAGATTCCACACAGAATCACAAAGAGTAGGAAGATTCCGGAATCCCTAAGAGTAGCAAGATTCCACAAAGAAACCCAAAGAGTAGGAAGATTCCGGAATCCCTAAGAGTAGCAAGATTCCATGCAGAATCCCAAAGAGTGGCAAGATTCCAGAATCCCAAAGACTACTACTACTTATCATTTCTATAACGCTAATTGAAGTACGCAGCGCTGTACACTTGAACATGAAGAGACAGTCCCTGCTCGACAGAGCTTACAATCTAATTAGGACAGACAAAGAGGACAAACAATAGATAAGGAAATTACTAAGGTGGGTGTGAAAATATTTAATCATTTTGACTTCAGACAGGACTTAACAAATATCTGAGTTTTCTAGCCCATTATAAACCATGAAATTCCACTGCTCTGTCACCCTCTGATCGCCATGCCTATCTCCCTGTCCCTCATCCTCTCAGCCCTCCCTGTTTCTCACCTAACCCACCCCTCCCTCATCCTTTCAGACTGTCACTGAAATACATATGCTGTTACTTATCAAAATTTGCTTATTTCTGATTTGACGAAGAAGGGCTACCTTCGAAAGCTAATCTAAAAATGTATTAAGTTAGTCCAATAAAAAAGGTATCATCTTATTTTCTTTTCTATGTTTTATTTTATTCTATTTCTATTGAGTACCTTGAAAACTGGACTAACATGGCTACCACATCTCTCGTTTCTAGATGAGAAAGAGAAAAAAGGGTGAATGTATAGAGTTAATACCATTTTCCATACTTATGTAGATTTTTTTAATACATAGTAATATAGTAACATAGTAGATGACAGCAGAAAAAGACCTGCATGGTCCAACCAGTCTGCCCAAGAAGATAAATTCATATGTGCTACTTTTTTATTTGTACTGTCCTCTTCAGGGCACAGACCGTATAAGTCTGGCCAGCCCTATCCCCGCCTCCCAACCACCAACCCCGCCTCCCACCACCAGCTCTGGCACAGACTGTATAAGTCTGCCCAGCACTATCCCCGCCCTCCCAACTACCAGTCCCGCCTCCCACCACCAGCTCTGGCACAGACCGTATAAGTCTGCCCAGCACTATCCCTGCCTCCCACCACCGGCTCTAGCACAGACCGTATAAGTCTGCCCAGCACTATCCTCGCCTCCCAACTACCAGTCCCGCCTCCCACCACCAGCTCTGGCACAGACCGTATAAGTCTGCCCAGCACTATCCCTGCCTCCCACCACCGGCTCTGGCACAGAGCGTATAAGTCTGCCCAGCACTAGTCCCGCCTCCCAACCACCAGCTCTGGCACAGTCTGTATAAGTCTGCCCAGCACTATCCCTGCCTCCCACCACCGGCTCTAGCACAGACCGTATAAGTCTGCCCAGCACTAGTCCTGCCTCCCAACCACCAGCCCCGGCACAGACCGTATAAGTCTGCCCAGCACCATCCTCGCCTCCCAACTACCAGTCCCGCCTCCCACCACCAGCTCTGGCACAGACCGTATAAGTCTGCCCAGCACTATCCTCGCCTCCCAACTACCAGTCCCGCCTCCCACCACTGGCTCTGGCACAGACCGTATAAGTCTGCCCAGCACTAGTCCCGCCTCCCAACCACCAGCCCCGGCACAGACCGTATAAGTCTGCCCAGCACTATCCTCGCCTCCCAACTACCAGTCCCGCCTCCCACCACCGGCTCTGGCACAGACCATATAAGTCTGCCCAGCACTAGCCCCGCCTCCCAACCACCAGCTCTGCCACCCATTCTAGGCTAAGCTCCTGAGGATCCCTTCCTTCTGCACAGGATTCCTTTATGTTTATCCTACGCATGTTTGAATTCCGTTACCGTTTTCATCTCCACCACCTCCCGCGGGAGGGCATTCCAAGCATCCACCACCCTCTCCGTGAAAAAATACTTCCTGACATTCTTCTTGAGTCTGCCCCCCCTTCAATCTCATTTCATGCCCTCTCGTTCTATATCCATCAAAAAGCTGGAAGAGCAAAGGATTTTTTTTTTTTTTTTTTGCTGCCATATGTTACTGCTGAATGCTTTTGACATTTATAAACTTAAACATGAGCTACTGTTCTTGTACGTTTTCTGTAAAAATGATTTTAAAGTACTGTATTTTAAAAGTTCTGCTTTTGCTATTGATTCATGCATTTAACTATTAAGTTCCTAAACAGTGCATCAGTTCTCTTTATTTCTAGTAACAGGAACAAACCTCAATATACTCATTGCCCTTTACTGGTATCATAGCGCAAGAGACATATATCTGGATATACTTGCTATACAAGCACAGGATTACATGACTGCAGTGGGAAGTCGGATGAGTGCGAATGGTTTGGTTTTGAACGTTGGTAAGACTGAGATTATGATCGTGGATCACAATATGGAGGAACTGTAGCCAGATTCGTTTTGTGTGGATGGGGCTGTATTACATAGTAACATAGTAACATAGTAGATGACGGCAGAAAAAGACCTGCAGGGTCCATCCAGTCTGCCCAACAAGACAACTCATGTGTGCTACTTTTTGTGTATACCCTACTTTGATTTGTACCTGTGCTCTTCAGGGCACAGACCGTATAAGTCTGCCCAGCACTAGCCCCGCTTCCCAACCACCGGCTCTGGCATAGACCGTATAAGTCTGCCCAGCACTATCCCCGCCTCCCACCACCGGCTCTGGCACAGACCGTATAAGCCTGCCCAGCGCTATCCCTGCCTCCCAACTTCCAGTCCCGCCTCCCACCACTGGCTCTGGCACAGACCGTATAAGTCTGCCCCGCACTATCCCCGCCTCCCAACCTCCAGCCCCGCCTCCCACTACCGGCTCTGCTATCCAATCTCGGTTAAGCTCCTGAGGATCCTTTCCTTCTGAACAGGATTTCTTTATGTTTATCCCACGCATGTTTGAATTCCGTTACCATTTTCCTCTCCACCACCTCCCGCGGGAGTGCATTCCAAGCATCCACCACTCTCTCCGTGAAGAAAAGCAGAGTTAGAACTGTTGGGTGTAACTGTTGAGGGATCCATGAAGACGCAAATAGTTGGGGCGGTGCATCTTGCTTTTCATCAACTTCGTTTGTTGCGTTGGTTAAGACATGGGTGATTTCAGGAGAGGTAGTTCAGGGTTTGCTGTTCAGTAGGATAGATTACTGTAATGCTTCGTATTTAGGAATTGCAAGTGTGCAGTTGAAAGCATTGCAAGTGGTTCAAAACACTGCTGCATGACTGATTGTGGGGTCATCTAAGTTTGAACATATAACTCCAGTGTTGAGACAGCTCCACTGGTTGCTGATTGGAATGTAGAAAATGATCGTTTATGTTTCCTAGATTCTTGACATACTGTTGTTTTGTATGCCACCTCTTGAGTAGAGAGATGTGGTATGCGTGTTAGTCCACTTTTAAAGGTAATCAATAGAAGTAGAATAAAATAAAACAGAGAAAAGAAAATAAGATGATACCTTTTTTATTGGACTAACATTAATACATTTTTAGATTAGCTTTCGAAGGTAGCCCTTCTTCGTCAGATCAGAAAGGCTACCTTCAAAAGCTAATCTGAAAATGTATCAAGATAGTCCAATAAAAAAGGTATCATCTTATTTTCTTTTCTATGTTTTATTCTATGCCACCTCTGAAGCTATGGCTTAAAAGCAGAAATTCAATATATATCACTTCACAGAGCTCATTCACACCACAGCAAACATAACACTTTATGTTGTATTCTGCAACAACCTCACAGTTCAAAGCAGATAACAATCATAAAAACTGGGCATTCCCAAGAACTACAAACATCAATAGCCTAAACGTAATACTATCACAACAATCACAGACGTACGAATTTTTGAAACAAATAGGTTTTGATCCATCCTCTAAAGTCTAAATAACCATTAGCGTTCAACAATCTAGGAGAGATATCCTTGCCCAATTTTGCTGCCTAATAAGAAAACAAAGACTCCAGCTGTTTGAACCTCTTTTTAGGGCGATCCAGAGGCATCAGTGAAATGCAGGACAGAAAAGCACAAGAATGTCTGAAGGTCCCAAATTGCGCAGGTATATGTCAGCAGATTAATGTGGGAAGTGACAGGTAATGGTACTTTAGGGCCCTATTACTAAGGCACGTCGAAAAATGGCCTGCGCTGGTGTTGACGCGTGTATTGGACGTGTAAAGACCTTTTTGGGGGGGCTAAAAATGGATGTGTGGCAAAATAAAAATTGGCACGTGTCCATTTTGGGCCTGAGACCTTACTGCCACCCATTGACTTAGCAGTAAGGTCTCACGCGTTAACCAGACGGTAACCATCAGCGCACGTACAATGCCAATTACCGCCTGGTTAGCACCACGTGGTAGAAAATAAAAAATATTTTCTGCAGCACGTATCGGACATGCGTAAAAATTAGAATTACCGCCTGGGGCATGCGGTAGCCAGGTGGTAGTTCTAATTTGACGCGCATAGGTGCCTGTCACGCTTATTTTCGAAAGAGAAGGGCACCCATCTTTCGACACAAATCGGGAGATGGGCGCCCTTCTCGCAAGGCCGCCCAAATCGGCATAATCGAAAGCCAATTTTTTGACACCCTCGACGGCTTTCCGTCGCGGGGACAACCAAAGTTCACGGGGGTGTGTCGGCAGGGTAGCGAAGGCGGGACTGGGGCATGATTAGGAGATGGGTGTCCTCGGCTGATAATGGAAAAATGAAGGGCACCCCTGATGAGCACTTGGCCGACTTTACTTGGTCCATTTTTTTTTATGACCAAGCCGTGAAAAGATGCCTGAACTGAGCAGATGACCACCGGAGGGAATCGGGGATGACCTCCCCTTACTCCCCCAGTGGTCACTAACCCCCTCCCACCATAAAAAACAGGTTAAAAATACTTTTTTGCCAGCCTCTATGCCAGCCTCAAATGTCATACTCAGGTCCATCACAGCAGTATATAGGTCCCTGGAGCAGTTGTAGTGGGTGCAGTGTACTTCAGGCAGGTGGACCTGGGAGGGGGGTTGGGGGGCTCAGCACCCAAGGTAAGGGAGCTATGCACCTGGGAGCAATTTCTGAAGTCCACTGCAGTGCCCCCTAGGGTGCCTGGTTGGTGTCCTGGCATGTGAGGGGGACCAGTGCACTACAAATGCTGGCTCCTCCCACGACCAAATCGAAACGAATCTTGTTTCGATAATACGGTCGGGGACGCCCCTTTACGGGGCCGTCCTTAGAGATGGGCACCCCTGTTTGATTATGCCTCTCCATGTGCCTTAGTAAAAGGGCCCCTTTGTAGGTTTGCCAAACTTTCTGTTGCAATGTTTTACAGATCAATGCTTAAAAGGGGCCTTTCTATTCTTTTGCAAACTAACCACATGGTAACATCAAATAAACTTTATTATTTTCCACAATACAATTTATTTTGAATTAAACCAACTGCCTGCAAAGACTAGGCGGTCTATTAACTAACCTAGCATTTACCTTTTCCTATAGGAGCACGCAGCTCTGGAACGCGTTGCGACGTAACCTGAAAACTGTCTATGAACTGACCAATTTCCGCATACTATTGAAAACCTATCTCTTCGACAAGATATATCACAAAGATCAACATGTGTAACTGTATAATCTTAAAACTTCCAGTCTGTCTACTAATGTCTTATAATGTCTTTCTGCTGTAACACCATCATGTATTTCACCACCATGTAACCCAAAACCCTCTGTAAAACCAAATGTATATTCTCTTCTATTTCCAGTATCCATGATGAATTGTAAGCCACATTGAGCCTGCAAAGAGGTGGGATAATGTGGGATACAAATGCAACAAAATAAATAAATAAAAATAAACCTCTGCTAAAATTTTGCCAAAATTCATGGCTGTTGGCTATAAAACCTGGGTATTTACCCTCTAATTCTATATATAGTGCTCAAATTAGGGCATGCACCCAAATTGTACACACAATTTAATGGTTTAATAAGCTAATTAGCGCCAATAATTGAGTGCTAACAACAGTTGGTACTAATTGACAATAACTGGAATTACTCACACGTATATATAGTTGCTACTCTATAAAGATGGGTGCATACATTTTTCTGCAGAGATCTGAAAGGGGGTGTGGCCATGGGAGGGGTATGGGCAGGTCAGAGGCGGTTCTAGGATTTGCGAGCATTGCTATAGAATTTGGGGGATCCGTGTCTAATTTAGGAGCAGATCCTGGTGCTAAATGCTAATTCTCTAAACAGCATCAACTTGTATAAAAAAAATACGACAGCCAACAACACAGAATATTGGCCGCATAGTCTAAATCAGGTTTTCACAGGAATTCACATGGGAAAAACAGGAACAACGCATACTAAAAACATCTTTTGAAAGATCTCTTAATTCATTGTCCTGCTGCTACGCATCAAAGCTTTTGTCATTGCGAAAATACAAATCATTCGATAGGATTGATCGTTTCAGCTTTTTACCCTGAACATCCTTCAAACACAACCACATAACACATATGAACACGAACAACAACAAAAAACAGTCCAGAATGAGACGTTTGTTTTCAGGCTTTTAATTCTATCCAGTTAAAAAAATGTAAATTATGAAAACAGCACTGATAGCAGAAGCGGAACCAGGTTGACGGCGCAGGGGGAGCGAGAGCAGCGAGAAAGCGGACTTCCGCTTGTGCCAGAGCACATTTTCAATGCAACACATTGAAAAAAAATAGGCGCCAGCAGAACTCCGTTTGTGGGAGCAGCCGCTCCCCTGGCGCCCCCCTCCCCCGGCTACGCCACTGACTGATAGACAATGCTGAGCTAACAGATTCATTGCTTCGTTACTCAATTTATAGACCAACTACACTGTACAAAAAGGAATTTAATTATTGCATAATACAATAACACTGCATGACCTACATTGTTCAGGTATACAACACGAAGAAAAAAATATGCTCTGGTTCTCAACATCCTAGAGACGGAGGATTCGCAGGACAACTATCTTCATGGACATGCTTGCATTGAATGTACTTTTGACACACTGATTCATCTCACTCTCCCTATCATCCCCAAAGACTCCCACAACCACGTTGCTTTTGACCTACCCCCAAGATCCTCAATGATATCAAGAGTGGAAGTCCATGAGAAGCGTTCCATATTGCTGTATCCCAGCTCGGTCAAAGACGTGGGGAGAGTTTCAAGTTCATAAGCTCCACGTTTTTTCCAGTAGAGAAACATATTGCAGGTTTGTTTTAAAAATACAACCGATCTAGTTCAGTTATTAAAGAAAACTGACTCTTCCGCTATCCTTCACTTCTTTCTTGCTAGAAAATCAGGTAGGTTGCTTTTCTTTTCATTCCTATACAGCTCGGCGTGTTGCATGCTTTTTAGCAATCCTGTGTGTAGGACTAGCATGAAGGCAGCATTTGGCCTCAAGTTGTGGATACTGGTTGCCGGACAAGTGCTTCATTCATCTCAAGGAAAAGGAGAATGCTGGGACAGCAAAGGGTACCACTGTATACTGACCAATAGCCTAAAAATTGGCTCAAACAAAGAACCTTTCTTCAACTTCCCACAGACGCTTTCAATAATTTCACTTTTCATAGACAATGAAAAAAATGATCAGCTGAGGAGAAAGGACATTTTTTTCTGATTATTTTAATCACATGGCATGGATTGAACGGTATAGCATTTTGGCTAGTAAAGGACAGACTCTGTAGCCATTGCATGTCAAGGAATAAAATTCTAGGGATGAATGAATCTGGCAATGATACGGACATAGATATAAAATGCTTTCAATTCTGCCTTTAGTTTCTCAAAATATTTTGGAGGCTTTCTAAACCAGTTAAAATGCGGCACTTCAGCAGGTCTTTCGTACATAGAAACAAAAAAACACAATAGCAGAAAGACCATGGGGGGCATTTTCAATACGACATCTAAATCCGATTTTGGATGTTTTACTGAAAACGTCCAAAAATCGAGTGGTGAACAAAGCAATTTTGGAACTAGAGAAACATTGCATGTGATGATCTTAAGGTGGCCAAACTGGAAGAAACAGCAATGGCGAAAGCTAGAAGAAAGCTTGGGTACCTAGGGAGAGGAATGGCCAGTAGGAAAACGGAGGTGATGATGCCCCTGTATAAGACTCTGGTGAGACCTCATTTACAATATTGTTTACAATTCTGGAGAACACACCTTCAAAAATATAAACAGAATGGAGTCGGTCCAGAAAGCAGCTACTAAAATCAAATCAAAATAATTCTTATTGACCACTGTCTCCCCTTTTCAGGGTTCAATGCGGTTTACAATAGCTCAATTATAAAACTTTATATATATAGCTTAATCAAAATTACAACAATACACATAAACGAAAAACAGTATAAAATGGTCAGTAGTCTTCGTCATAAAGAATAGGGGGTCACACTTAAAGATCTCAATATGTATACTTTGGAAGAAAGGCTGGGGAGGGGAGGTATGATACAGACATTTAAATACTTATGTGGCATAAATGCACAAGAGGCCGGTCTCTTTCAATTGAAAGGAAGCTCTGGAACGAGGAGGCATAGGATGAAGGTGAAAGGGGATAGACTCAGAAGTAACTTGAGGAAATACTTCTTCAACGAAAAGGTGGTGAATTTGTGGAACAGCCTCCCAGTGGAAGTGGTGGAGATGAGAATACTGTCTGAATTCAAGAGAGCTTGGGACAAGTATATAGGATCTCTAAGGGAGTGATAGGGAGAGTATATGGCATGGATGGGCAGACTGGATAGGCCATATGGTCTTTATCTGCCTACCTTTTTCTATGTTTCTATATCTACCTTTTTTGCTTCAAAAATGGCCATTTGCAAGACGTTGTTATGCGCAGTGCATCTATCTTGTAGGATCATTTTTTCGAAAAAAGAAAAATGTCCAAGGGGAAAACGCACAAAAACAAGCCATTGGGATGTATGGAGGACCAGTATTCTCAATAGACTAGCCACAAAAACATCCCAGCTAAGCACTGGGGCACCCTAGGGGGCGCTGCAGCAGACTTCACATATAAGGTCCCAGGTATACATCTCACCGTTACCCCCTTATATTGTATGGTGAGCCCTCCAAAACCCACCATAAACCTACTGTACCCAACTGTACACCACTACAATAGCCCTTATGGGTGAAGGGGTCACCTATATGTGAGCACAGTAAATTTTAGGTGGGATTTGGAGGGCTCAAACTTTCCACCACAAGTGTACCAGGTAGAGTGGGATATGGGCCTGAATTCTCTTCTCTGCAGTGCACTACACCGACCACTAGGCTACTCCAGGGACCTGCTTACTGCTCTAATAGGACTGACCATAACATCTGAAGCTGTCATAGAGGCTGATATATACTGTTTCTTCCACATCTTTGGGGGGTGGGAGGTGGTTAGTGACCACTGGGGGAGTAAGAGGAGGCCATGCCTTAATACCTCCACTGGTCATTTAGGGCACCATCTTTTTTCTTTTTTTTTAAACTTAGTTGTGATTGAAACAAGTCTAGACCAAAACATCTAACTTTTAGCTCTGGACGTTTTTGCTTTGTTCCGTGACGGCAGAAGAACATCCATGTTTTGGGAATGCCCAAATCTTGCCCCGAACATGCCCCCCTTGTGATTTGGACACATTGCATAGGAACTGCATAGAAAAATAGCAATTTGGATGCTTTGGCAACTTTGTGCCACTTTTTGGACATTTTTTCTGTTTTGAAAATAAATCCCCATATGGCCTATCTAGTCTTCCCATTCCCACTCACTGCTCAGCTGTCTAGAGATCCTCTGTGCTTGTCCCATGCTTTCTTGAATTCAGCTACAGTCCTTATCTCCACCACCTCTTCTGGGAAGCTATTCCACTCATCCGTCATCCTTTCTGTAAAGACTTTTTCCCTTACATTATTCTTGTCTACCCCTTTTAACCCTAATCATAGCGCCTGTTACTCCAGCTCCTTTCTGTTAAAAACGTACTCATCTCCTGTGCATCTATATCTCCCTACCCTCCTTAAGGCTGTTGATCATTTTAGTTGCTGTGTCTGGACCATCTGTACCTGGTTGACAGGGCCACCTTTTTATTTATGTAGATTTTGCTCACACCTTTTTCAGTAGTAGCTCAGGGTAAGTTACATTCAGGTACGCTAGGTGGTTCTGTGTCCCAGGAGGGCTCACAATCTAAGTTTGTACCTGAGGCAATGAAGGGTTAAGTGACTTACCCAAGGAGCAGCAGTGGGATCTGAACTGGCCATCTCTGGATGTCAAGACTGGTGCTGTAACCACTAGGCCACTCCTTATACAAACATGCAATTGTAGACCCTCCCTATGAACCTCCAATCACTTATTTTCTTATCCCTTACTCCTAGATCTTTCATGGCCTCCCCCCAACATTTCAACCCTCCAGTAGTAGCAGGAAAATGTGCAAAGCCAAGCTGTGTGTGAAGCAGCAGTAATAGTATGTGAGCAGACATGGGGACTAGGCAAGGTCATGCTTCAAACAGAGTGGCTTAATAGTGTGAGCTGGAGAGCTGTCAAGTTACCTAGTTCCTATTGTCTTGTCTTCTCTCTCAATGTCCACCACCCATCTTCCCTCTGTGTCCTTATTTGTCCTATTCAGCATTTCTCCTCCTCACATGTTCCTCGTCTGCCTTCTCAGTGTCCCTACCCCCCCCCCATGTCAAGCTTTGCCCTTCTGTGTCCCTGTACCTATGCTCTCTCCATGCACAGAATCTTTTCTCTGTGTCCCTGTCCCATCCCTTATTCAACATATTCCTGTTTTCCTCCCCGCGCACACATGCCCCACCCTAGGTCAGCATCTCTCCCTTTCTCTCCCCTGCTCCCCCTCCCTTGCAGTCCAGCATTTTTTTCTCTCTCCCTTCCTCCATTGGTCCAGCATACCGCCATTCCCACAACCCCTGGTCTGTTCTCTCTTTTCCCTCCACTTCCCCCTTCCAACATTGTGGGTCTAACATTTCTCAACCTTTCTGATCAGTCTCTCACTTTCTTCCCTCCACCCGCTCGCCCACCCACCCACCCCCAGAGTCCAGCATCTCTCCCCGTTCTTTCCCCTCACCTCGTGGTCACGCTGCTGCAGTAACCTGGAATCGGCGGGACTCCTCATATGTGCTAAGGTCACACAAGAGCTGAGCATGCTCAGGGAGTCCTGGAGTTGGTGGCTGGATGCACCCGCCGACTTCCAGTTTACCGCGAGGAGGAGGGAAGCGGCTCGGCAGCAACTTTAGCTGACGGGAGGGGAAAGGAATACATTACCCCCTCAGTTCACCTCTGGGCCTCACCCCCCCTCCAAAAGGGGTGATATTCTGATGTTATTTCATTCCCTTTACCCCATACTAGGGACAGAACAGCTTTAAATGATAAAACAAGAAGGTTTCAATCGCAAACACTAGCACAGTATCATCCAGACTAAATAAGAAATCCTTCTCTGTACATGGAGATGCACCTAATCTGGGATTCTTTTAAAAGAGACAGGGCACCATCTGTTCTTGCAACCCTTAATCTAAGAGTTTCAAACAGGAAAGGAACTGGCAAGAGATTTAAGCCTAGAATGTCATGGTTTAATTATCTAATGTCAGGCTAATTTCTGTGTGTTTTTCTTTGCCTTTCAGAAAGAAACATGGAAGGCACAGCATTAAACAATTTCCTGAGGGTTCAATGATCACACATATAAACTTTACGCGTGTTACAGAAAATTCCAATCTCTGCTGCATCATTTTAGAACAACTCAAGCTTCAAAACTCTGTCGCTTCTAGAAACTTCACCCTGCCAGATACATGAGTATAGGCTAGACATCTCAAATATTAATGCTGTAGCTGGCTCATGAGCCAGGGAATTCAACCGAAAGCATCAGGTCATCTCTAAGCAAAGCGTGCTTTTCAACTTCAAAGTTGAGTCTTGACCAGATTTTCTCAGACTGTGGCAAATTTGTTGCAAACCAGACTGGATCCTCCAGTGGAATTTTTCTTTTTCTAAACCAAAAGGAGAGGTCTGCATGAGACTCAGACTTGTACATAACATATGGAATAATGGTTAAAATCTACATTACTAGAGTGACTGCCCCTTAAAACCTCATAGTTAAAGCTTTAAGGTGCCAGCTATGAACAAAAATTTGTTTGCTTGGGGTGGAAGAAATCCGCTGTGTAGCAGGGGCGTAGCCAGACAACAGATTTTGGGTGGGCCTAGGCAAGAAGTGGGTGGGCACCAAGTGTTCTCCACACTACCACCACCAAAAAAATATCTAAGCTGGCAGGAAAATGCTTCTTTCCACCTTGGCAGTCTGCAGAAGGCATGTGCTGAAAATTGAGCATGCGCAGGTTCCGGTATCGTTGAGAGTAGCGTTTTTATTACCATTAGGCTGAAGTCTTCAGCTGATGGAGCTTTGGATCCCCACCAGCTACCACTAAATGTGTGCTACTGTTGGGTGGGCCTGAGCCCTAAGTGGGTGGGCCCTGGCCCACCCAGGCCCACCTGTGGCTACGCCACTGCTGTGTAGAATGGTATCTTTAATTCTTATGTTCAGTGCTTTTTTTGTAGAAAAAAAGGTGCCGGTACTCATTATGGGTGGGGTCACCACATATGGCTCCACCCCTATAATAGCCACACCCCTTATACCAGCCATGGCGTATATAAACAGATATCATTGAAAATATTATACTAGTATAGGAGAAAAAATAACGTGATTTTTTTCATTATAAATAATTTCTGTAAGCTGTTACAGCTCCAATATACCCAGTGCAAAATAAGACAGCAGATGTAAATTCTCAAATTGGACATATTCCAAACATTAAAATGAGAATAAAATAATTTTTTCTGCCTTTGTTGTCTGGTGACTTTGTTTTTCTATCCATATTGGTCCCGATCTCTGATTCTGCTGCTCTCTATCTGTTCTCTTAACTCTATTTCCAGGGCTTCCTTTCCATTTATTTTTTTACTTTCCTCCTTTCTTCTTCATTTCTTGCCTAAGCGTGCTGAACACGTGCCAAATTGGAGTTACTGCGTGGCCCTTGCGGTAATTTCAATTTTGGTGTGTGTCTGCTATGCGCATCTGAAAAATATTTTTTATTTTCTGGCGCGAGTAATGGACACGCAACACGTGGCATTTGACGCGTGTCGGTCATTACCGCCCAGGTTCTTTACCACTAGGTCTATGGCTGGCGGTAAGATCTCAGACCCAAAACGGACGTGTGGCAATTTTGATTTTGCCGCACGTCCATTTTTGTCAGAAAAAAAATGAGCCTTTTTTACAGGCGCACTAAAAAAAATGGATCGGCGCACGCCCAAAACCCGTGCCTAAGCTACCGCAAGCCATTTTTCAGCGCACCTTTGTAAAATGACCCCTCAAACACTAGTAATGGCTACTTGAGTTTTGCACTACAAAAATACTAGAGGGTCCTTTTACTAAGGCACGATCGATCACGTTTTTAGCGCGTGCTAAAAACGTGAGTGCGCCTTAATAAAAGGGGGTCTAGGTCCAGTACACTGACACTGGAAAAGAAGAATTTGAGAGGAGAGAGAGAGCTCAGCTACTCTTCATTATTAATTTTGCTAAAACACAAAAGGCATGCAAAGCTCCTTTGAGGTTTCTTTGCTTGACTTCATGAAAACAGGAAGAAAACGGCTGCTGAAGCTCATGGATCTTCCGTTTCTATTTTATTTTATTTTTTCTAATGGGACCTCTGATTTTCACAAAGTCCTGCATGAAACTGTCTGGGGACCAAATCTCCAAAAGTTTGTGGCAGGTGAATCTTTTCAGGGTAGATACCTGGCACATTTTATTCACATCCATCTAGTTCAAACCAGATGGTGTCAGCTGTTTCAAAACAGCTGGAGCTACTAAGAGAAAACAGCTGTGAGACAGGGAAGGGAGGATGGGGGAGACTATCATAAGGGCTACAGTTCAAAGTTGGCAGGAGAAATCCATTTTCCCCGACAGGGCTGTGCCAACTACCTCGCATGAGAAGAGGGAATTTAAAGGGTATTTTTCTGGTCTGCTTCAACCTTTTTCTCATTAACCAAATTAACAAAAGTCTCCAAAACTGGAATGAAAAGAAATTAAATGTTACAGTATCAAAACATAACCCTGAAATACTATATCATCAACAAAGTGAGTTTTCTGAGAAAAAGAATTGTCTCCAATATCACCAAAAATGCCTTTGTTTACTCCACTGGCAAACAATAATGTTAAGAAACTCGGCTTTATTCAATAAAGATTTTGTTTTCCACAGGCATAAAATGTAAAAAATTCCATTCATCAGGACAGGAAAACTCTACCACAATCTGAATTGCATTAGAATCTCCAAAACGTCATGTCTACAGCACTGAAACCCACCAAGAAAAAATCCTCCTACAATTTACATGAAAGAAATGTTAATATTCTCAGCAGAATATTTAGCTAACACTAAAGAGTAAAGATTCAACTTCACAAAACAATGTTTTCCTACAAGCACAGAATGGGGAAAAGTCAGATCCTGACGTTCAATTTTAGCAAGGGAAGTTGCTCTGAGGAGAGGCAAGTTTTTCTCATTTTTTAAAGGTTCTTATTTTAGAGACAGAAGATATTTGATGGAGAGTCTGGGACACGACTGAGTTTGTTTTAAAGAGCAGGCAACGGGCTCATACCTGACCATGTTCTTTGGTTAAACGCTGGGCAGGCAGGGAACAATCAAATAAAATAAAAATGCAAGACATTGCAACTAACATGATACAAAACAACATAAACACCACAATAAAAAAAAATAATAAAACTGAACGGTCTGCTTGCAACTAATCTTTTAATGCCTTCTCCCCTACCCATCCATGAACATCTTCCTCCCCCATCCAATCTAGTAGTTTATGATCTGTGACCCTATTCTCTCCTCTTTCTATCCCCCTTCATCCTAGAAGTGCCTTCTTTGTCTTCCTCTCTCCCTAGCCTGTCAACCATTTTCTCCGCCCCCTCCCCCCCCCTCCCCATGCTCTTTCTATAATTCTCCACTCTTCCCATCACAGAATTTTTTTTTTGTTACATTTGTACCCTGCGCTTTCCCACTCATGGCAGGCTCAATGTGGCAGGCAATGGAGGGTTAAGTGACTTGCCCAGAGTCACAAGGAGCTTCCTGTGCCTGAAGTGGGAATCAAACTCAGTTCCTCAGGACCAAAGTCCACCACCCTAACCACCCTAATCACTAGGCCACTCCTCCACTGTTGCTACTATTTGAGATTCTACATGGAATGTTGCTATTCCACTAGCAACATTCCATGTAGAAGTCGGCCCTTGCAGATCACCAATGTGGCCACGCAGGCTTTTGGTTCTGTGAGTCTGACGTCCTGCACGTATATGTGCAGGACGTCAGACTCACATAACCAGAAGCCTGCGCAGCCTTCTACATGGAATGTTGCTAGTGGAATAGTAGCAACATTCCATGTAGAATCTCCAATAGTAGCAACATTCCATGTAGAATCTATAGTATCTATTTTATTTTTGTTACATTTGTACCCTGCGCTTTCCCACTCATGGCAGGCTCAATGCGGCTTACTTGGGGCAATGGAGGGTTAAGTGACTTGCCCAGAGTCACAAGGAGCTGCCTGTGCCTGAAGTGGGAATCGAACTCAGTTCCTCAGTTCTCCAGGACCCTAACCACTAGGCCACTCCTCCACTCCTCCAGTAAAGGAGTCCCTGATTTTCCCCAGTTGTAATCCTGCTTTTGCTCCTTTCCTGGCCCTGGCCTGCCTCTTCTTTCACCTCATTTCCTCCATCCATGCCCTGGCCCAGAACTTGTAACTGGGGTGTTCTTCCTGCCTTGGCTCCAGTCTGTTCTCTTCCTCCAACAACCAAATTGCTCATATATGGGCCACTGTTTCAAATGCCTAGAACTTCAAACATACAGAGCACCACACAGCCCAGACAGCTGGTATTTGAACCATGTGGGAGGAAGCCTAGGGTTGCCAACTGGCTGGTTTTCAGAAGGCCTGGTCGGTATTTCAACAGCCAGGCCAGCTGTTAGCAGCAGTGGCGTAGCCAAGGGTGGGCTTGGGTGGGCCCAGGCCCACCCACTTTGGGTTCAGGCCCACCAAGTAGCAGCACATCTATGATGTGGCTGGCAGGGATCCCCAAGCCCCACCAGCCGAAAACTCCCAACAAGTGTCCCTCCTGCATACCTTGTAAGTAGCAGATCTTCGCCTGCAGTGAGCAGTGACATACATACTGCTCGCACTGGCCCCACAGCCTTCCCTCTGATGTATTTCTGCCTAGGTGGAAACAGGAAGTTGCATCAGAGGGAAGGTTGTGGGGCCAACATGAGCAGTGTGTATTAGTTGCTGCTCACTGCTGGTGAAAATCTGCTATTTAAAAGGTATACGGGAGAGGGGGGATGTTTGAGAGACCATATGGCATGCAGGCGAGAGGAGAGACCAAATCACCTTTGGGACGGGGCGAGGTTCTTCTGCCCACCCATCTTGGGCTCAGGCCCACCCAAAATTGTGTGTCTGGCTACGCCCCTGGTTAGCAGACCCTCAAAACCCGCAATAGAAAAGTTGTTTTTGTTTTGTCCCTGATGCCATGCCCAGAACTATCAGCATCTCTCTCTCTCCCTCCTTTCCCCAGATCCATTCAGTGTCTTTCCCACTGCCTCTCCCTCACTTCCCCGGGTCCATCCTCCTGGCCCATGTTCAGCATATGCCCTCTCAGTGTCCCTTTCCTTCCCCTATGTCCAGGATCTTCCTCACGTACTAATGCCACCCCTTTTCCAGCATTGTCCCTTTCTCCCCATCCCCCTCCCCCAGTACAAAAGCTGCTTGGACACAACTTACAGTACTGCCTTGCCTGCTCTTTCGGAGCTTCTCCCATTGCTTTCATTCATGATTACTGTATGATCAAGGAGGGGAAGGTGTTGGAGTGGACTTCTTCAAACTTGCTATTTTGACAGCGAGAAAGATCAGATGATGATATACAGAGGAGCTAGTAATCACTTGATGAATTCTAAATTTGCTTCTGGTCTCTATAAAATATTCAGCCTGATGTTCAAAACAAGTTACACGTTCACCAGAATCTTTGAAACTTAAATCACTAAAAGGTTGATATTACCTGTGTAAGAAAGGGGCAGAGCAAGGGAAGGCAAACATTTTCACCAGACAATAACAATATTCAGCTCCTGTCTGGGATGCCAGTGCAGTGACTGCACTTTATCCATATTCAGAGCCGCCACCTCTACGGATACTGCTGTCAAGTGTATGCTGTAAGTTAAATGTCGCAGCTGGATAAAAATTAGGCCCAGTATTTTCAAGGATCTTGGCAATTCCCTAGGTTACTGTACTGATACCATGGTGATTTTTAAAAATTTCATAATCACCCATCAGTGTACGAACATTTATCATTAATACTAATTTCACAGTGGAAGCTCTTAGGCACTGGAATCTCGGTTTCACTACGTTTCAGTCTGTACCGAGGACGCTACCAAAACCCTTACCCACACCCTTATCACCTCTCGCCTATACTACTGCAATTTGCTTCTCGCTGGTCTCCCGCTCAGCCATCTATCTCCTCTTCAATCTGTCCAAAACTCTGCTGCGCGTCTTATATTCTGCCAGAGTCGCTATACTCATGTTAGCCCTCTCCTCAAGTCGCTTCACTGGCTCCCTATCCGCTTCTGCATACGGTTCAAACTTCTCCTTTTGACCTACAAGCGCATCCACTCCGCAGCTCCTCAGTACCTTTCCGCTCTCATCTCTCCCTACACTCCTCCCCGTGAACTCCGTTCACTGGGTAAATGTCTCCTGTCGTCCCCCTTCTCCCCCACTGCTAACTCCCGGCTCCGTTCCTTCTATCTCGCTGCTCCCTATGCCTGGAATAGACTCCCTGAGCCAATACGTCAGGCTCAGTCTCTGGCTGTCTTGAAGTCTAGGCTTAAAGCCCACCTCTTTGCTACTGCTTTCGACTCCTAACCATGACTCTCTTACTCAACACCCTCACCACTGCAATTTCCCCACCCCTAGCTGTCTGTTCGTCTGTCCAATTTAGATTGTAAGCTCTGTTGAGCAGGAACTGTCTTTTCATGTTAATTTGTCCAGCGCTGCGTAAGTCTAGTAGCGCTATAGAAATGTTTAATAGTAGTAGTAGTAATAGTACCATTCCTAGACCGCTTTGAGATTCAAAAGAATGTGCTTTTTTTTTTTTAATGTGCAGCAATTCTATATATAACTTTGGTGATTTTAATTATAAATCCCTGGTGGGGTTTTGAGGAATTGGAGGCTATCCAATGCTTTTATCCTGGGTTCCTCCTCTCTCTCTCCCTCTCTCTAATTGACATGGGATTTTCCATTTAAAATCAATGAAAGAGTTCCTTTGGTGAGGATCTACATCTCTCATGTGGTGGGGACAGATCTCAAGGAAGACACATTTCTTGACTCCTCATCAGAATCCCAGGTGCACTCTGGCTCAGACTCATAGAAGAAAGCAGTCAGTGAAATCCAAGTTTCTACTTGTCTCACACTACTGACTATGATCAGGCCTCCTATGGCATTGAGACACCAATGGTTCCCAGTGCTTTGGTGAACTTCCTCCCCCAAAGCTCTGGAAAGGAATACTGATGCAGCAGACCTTGACTCTGAAATCCACTGGGCCTCGGTGTCGTGGCATTTCTTTCAGGCAGGACGTTATTAATCTCAAGTATCAGCTGGATTCCCATAACTGGCTTAATCTGTGCATGAAAATGAGTAAGTAGTGCTTTTTTATTTTTCTTTTCTCTTTTTAATAATACATCATCAAACAGTAGCAGCTGTTGACATTGATGACGTCAAAGCTGCGGCCATTGCAGAGACGGAAGAAGCACTCCATCTGCTTCTTGAACTTGTGCATGAACTGCTCCTCAAAGGCTGCCACTGACAAAGATGTCGGCATCACAGTATGAGTGGCCACTTGAGTCACTTGGAGTGTATTGGAAATGGGGGTCTCAGATCCACGGAGGCTGTTGTACCCTCAGAGAGAATGAGCTGTAGTTATGTTGAGGGTACTTCAAGGACATTGGTGGCCTCAGTGCCATGCTTCAACGAGAGGCAATGCTGAGATATCTTAGCCTCTGCCTAATATCCTGAACTGTGCTCCATAGGCACAAAGAAGGGGTCTAATCCTTCCTCTTCTCCAGATGGGAATTGGATGACCCTTCCTGGTGGCTTCCACTGATACTCAATGTTAAGTGATCAAGGTACTCTCAATGTCAATGCCTCCCCAGGGTCCAGTGTAGCTCCTGGGCTCATGGAGACTGATGATTCCAGTGCTGATGTCAATGGACCAGTCTAATCGCCAAAAAACTTCTCCTCCATGAATCCATCCCTTTGTCATCTGTCATGCCCCCTTTTCAACTATGTGACTTAGAATTTACGCACTTCAAGTTATAGAATACGCTTAGACTGCTGTGTATATAAATTCTAATTAATGCCAATTAGTGTCAAAAATTGATTGATAAGTGGCAATTATTGGTGCTCATTGGCTTGTTAACTGATTAAGTTGCACGGGCAAAACCAGAATATGACTGGATTAGCTCGCACAATGTAAGTCGCGCTATATAGAATCTGGGAGAAAGGAACCTGCCGAAGGTCACAAGAGGTGTCAGTGGCAGAAGCAAAATTTGCACCCTGGCTTCCCTGGTTTTAAGTCCAGTGTCGAAAAACTTATGATGCTTAGGTCAATACCTCAAAGCATTTTTCTTCAAACTATATTATGAGGACCACAAATAATCTCATGTTAACTCAGATCAATCGTCGTTCTCTCAATACCGGTCATATACATTGACATTTGACCCGTTACGCCCCATCCTTAGGAAGCTATACTACTACCTTTTAGTACCCCTCACTGCTTATACTCTGTACTATCTGTCAACATCCCTATTACTAATGTAAGCCACGATGAACCAATGTAAGCTGGAATACTGTGGGGTATAAATGTTATTATCAAAAGTAAATAAATGCCCTATCTAGTAGGTCACTTCTTCCTAGGTCACAACCGCTCTTCATCTGCCATCATCTACTGTGTTGACCACAGTGTGGCAAGAACCTGACTGAAAGAATCATAACCTAGGGGGGTTTTTACCAAGCGGTGGTAAAAGGACCCCTGTGGTGGCATTGGCATGCAGGTTTGCCGTGCACCAAGGCCTCCTTACTTAAAAAAAACCCCCATGGAAATGGTGGTGTGGTAAGTGTAACACTTGCCACACTGCCATTTCTGGGGGGATCCCTTACTGCCACCTTCTACTTAGGAGATGGTAAGGGCTCCCATGGTTAAAAAAAAATGTTTTGGCACTGGAAATTTCACAGTGGGAGTTAGCACTACCAGCGGTTTGGATTAATTTACATGTGCCAAGGCCATGGTAGTCCTACAGCAGCTTGGTAAAAGGGCCCCCAGGCCCCTAATGAGGCTAAGGTCTCTCTCGTCAGGTCACTTTGAAAAGTATTCCATATCCAAGTACATGCATGTTTTGTCCTCTTGTTTTAGATAATAATGTACTGTGTATGATCGCAGTATACAAGTCTGACTTCTGCAAAGCTAAATGCTTTCAATGATTCTGATTGCTGATTGATTTATTTAAAAAAACAAAAGAAATTGATGAGAGTACTTACTCGTTTTCATGCGCAGATTAAGCCAGTTGTGAGAAGGTGACCCGTATTTGGCCAGCACTGAATTCATCATACCTCCTCCTCTTCCCTAATATCAGCAGAATGACCAAGGCTCTGTGGGAGCTACCCAAGAAGTCTGGGTCAGCACTAAACTCCAGGCACTGGTCTCATGTCCACTACTCGATGGCCTTATTCAGACAGTCTTCTTTGGGCTTTTGCTCAGATTATTCGTGGCCAATACTCGCCTCACTCATCCTCAAGAAACCAGGTCTATTTTTTTTTTTTATTTCCTTGTGCTTTTCAGGTGTTGCCACAGAGGTAATAACTGTTTATTGCCTTTAATATTCAGTTCACCGAGAGATCCCATATGAGTCTTGCAGTCTCATGCTTTTCTCCTCCAACAGATGCCGTTTAATTTATTAGACTCTGGATGACTTTTACTCATTCACTTTGTTCCTTCCAAAAATAAATTTCCAGTTAAAAAAAAATCATTCCCAGGTTTTTTTTTCACTTTCCAGAATTTTTTTTTTTTGTTCTTCCGTACAAAAGATCCTTTTCACCCGCCCCAGTGGGAAAAAGATGGATGACAAGGAGAGGGCAAAATTAAGCCCTTAAAATAGTTCTCTGTTCCCTGTCATCTTAACGTTATGCCTCAATCCTCGGCTCTTTTCTGAAAACTCAAAGCGCAGTCCTCAGAGCACCACTGTGGCAGAAAGAGGAGGAGGAGGAGGAGGAAGGGGGTTTCCATAGCAACCATATGCTTTGAAGCATCACTTCTGCTCCAGGTTTTTGTGGTGGGGACATTTTCATATTCCAGCTTGGTCACAGTCTGCTAACACTCAGAATTGCTTACCTTTGTCCTAAGTGAATCCCTGTTACACTTTGGGTTCAACTTTTTATATCTATACACAATGCCTTCTCTGTATCTTTTTTTTTTTAAACTTTCTGGCCAACTCTGAAAATATGTTTACCTTAGCGTGATCTGTGTGAGGAGGGCCTTGTGTTTCACATCTGATTTTTTTTTTTTTTTTTTTACCCCAGTCTGCACAGATGGCTCCCATATTTATTTTAGCCACTGTTCAGGCTTGATTGTCAGCCAAAGCTTTTCTCTCCTGCCAAACTTAACCATATGGGGAGAATTAAGACTGAATTAACTTAAAACTTAACCCTTAAGAACAGGAGTATCACAAGACTATGAACCTGAACCGCCAATAGGTCTTCATTCACAATTACCAGAGGGTTTCCCTACTTTGTTTCTGTGACTGAGACATACAGAACTCGGCTCCCTCAGCAAACCAGTCCAAGGGTGCTTTTAACCAGTACAAGATGTACCCTTATAACTAGCACAATGGGCTGAGAGCCAGGCTTCAAATATCAGTTCTCTCACTGACCTTCCTTGTGACATCAGGCGAGTCTCTCTTTAGGGCAGAAAAAGACTTATCCGAGTGGAGGAGTAACCTAGTGGTTAGTGCAGTGGACTTTGATCCTGGGGGAACTGAATTCAATTCCCACTGCAGCTCCTTGTGACTCTGGGCAAGTCACTTAACCCTCCATTGCCCCTGGTACAAAATAAGTTACCTGAATACATGTAAACTGCTTTGAATGTAGTTGCAAAAACCTCAGAAAGGCAGTATATCAAGTCCCATTTCCCTTTCCCCCTTTCCCTTATGACATCACAATATCAGAAGTGAGCCAAGTATTGGGCAGTGAAGCCATTGTGACATCACTGATGAGGTTGGTTCTTATTGGTGGAATGAGTGGAGGAGTAGCCTAGTGGTTAGTGCAGCAGACTTTGATCCTGGGGAACTGGGTTCGATTCCCACTGCAGCTCCTTGTGACTCTGGGCAAGTCACTTAACCCTCCATTGCCCCTGGTACAAAATAAGTTACCTGAATACATGTAAACTGCTTTGAATGTAGTTGCAAAAACCTCAGAAAGGTGGTATATCGTCTCAAGTCCCATTTCACTTTCCCTAATAAATGGGTTCAATTCCCACTGTGGCTCCTTGTGACCCCCCTGGGCAAGCCACCTAACTCTGTACTGCCCCAGATATAAAAACTTAAGGGTCCCTTTACTAAACCAGAGGGCTATAGAAAGCAACAGGGACAGAAGTGGGGGAAGGGGAATCATTTTTTTTTTAATTACATTTGTACCCCGCGCTTTCCTACTCATGGCAGGCTCAATGCGGCTTACATGGGGCAATGGAGGGACTTGCCCAGAGTCACAAGGAGCTGCCTGTGCCTGAAGTGGGAATCGAACTCAGTTCCTCAGGACCAAAGTCCACCACCCTAACCACTAGGCCACTCCTCCACTGTTGCTACTATTTGAGATTCCACATGGAATGTTGCTATTCCACTAGCAAACATTCCATGTAGAAGTCGGCCCTTGCAGATCACCAATGTGGCCGCGCAGGCTTCTGCTTCTGTGAGTCTGACGTCCTGCACATACGTGCAGGACGTCAGACTCACAGAAACAGAAGCCTGCGCAGCCTTCTACATGGAATGTTGCTAGTGGAATAGCAACATTCCATGTAGAATCTCCAATAGTAGCAACATTCCATGTAGAATCTTCAATAGTAGCAACATTCCATGTAGACTCTCCAATAGTATCTATTTTATTTTTGTTACATTTGTACCCCGCGCTTTCCCACTCATGGCAGGCTCAATGCGGCTTACATGGGGCAATGGAGGGTTAAGTGACTTGCCCAGAGTCACAAGGAGCTGCCTGTGCCTGAAGTGGGAATCGAACTCAGTTCCTCAGTTCCCCAGGACCAAAGTCCACCACCCTAACCACTAGGCCACTCCTAGTGAGGGTGGATTAGAGATATGGGTACTGGGTGTTAAAAGGAACATGAGAATTGAGCATGATCCTCTGGAACACCATGCAGATCCACCAGCATAACTTCTTCTGCCCCTTGTTTTTTTTGTTTGAACTGGATTTTAAGTTTGATGATTTTTATTGTATTTTATTTTGGCTGCTGTTTATCTTGATGTTTATGTACGTTAGGTTGGAATTTGCCTAGGACATGGGCAGAATACAACTGCTTAAATAAATAATAATAATAATGTGGTTGCCAGGAATCCCCCTCAGTCTGGACCATCTGTTCTAAACGACAGCTCTCTGCTACCTACGCCACCCGTCAGTCAGTTTGGCACATATGCTTAAAGCCGGTGCTTTTTAACACATTTATAAATGATCTAGAGATGGGAATAACTAGTGAGGTAATTAAATTTGCTGATGATGCAAAGTTGTTAAATCGCAAGAGGATGGTGAAAAATTGCAAGAGGACTTGACGAGACTGGGATCCAAATGGCAGACGATGTTTAATGTGAGCAAGTGCGAAGTGATGCAGGTGGAAAAGAGGAACCCAAACTATAGCTATGTGACGCAAGGTTGCACGTTAAGAATCACCACCCAGGAAAAGGATCTAGGTGTCATCGTTGATGACACATTGAAACCCTCTACTCAATGGGCAGGCAGCATCTAAGACAGCAAATAGAACGTTAGGAATTATTAGGAAAGGAATGGAAGACAAAACTGGGAATGCTATAATGCCTTTGTATCATTCCATGGTGCAACTGCACCTCAAATACTGGGTGCAGTTCTGGTCACTGCTTCTCAAAAGACAACTGAATTAGAAAAGGTACAGATTAGGGCGATGAAAATGATAAAGTGGATGGGATGACCTCCCTCTAAGGAAAGGTTAAAGCGGCTAGGGCTCTTCAGCTTGGAGAAGGAAGAGACAGCTGAGGGGAGATATGATAGAAGTCTATAAAATATTGAGTGGAGTGGAACAAGTAGACATGAATTAGTTGTTTACTCTTTCCAAGAACACTAGAACTAGGGGGCACACAATAAAGCTACTAAGTAGTAAATTTAAACTGGCAAAAATATTTCTTCACTCAATGTGTAGTTAAACTCTGGCATTCACTGCCAGACAATGTGGTAAAAGCAGTCAGCTTAACAGGGTTTAAAAAAGGTTTTGACAATTTCCTAAAAGTCCATAAGACATTATTAAGATGGACTTGGGAAAATCCACTGCTTATTTCTAGGATAAGCAGCATAAAATCTGTTTTACCGTTCTGGGATCTTTGCCAGGTACTTGTGACCTGCAATGGCCACTGTTGGAAACAAGATACTGGGCTTGATGGACCTTCGGTCTGTCCCACTATGGTAATGCTTATGCTCCTATCTTGCCAGCCCACACAACTGCCAGAACCTCCCAGTGTACACCCTGCTGATCACCAATAAGATAGCAGTATCTAGCACATAAGCATATTGGGCCAAATTCTACATATGGAACCGAAAAATTAGCACCAAACTGCGCTCTAAGCGTTACTCCATAAACTGCACTTTGAGGTGGGTGCCATTTATAGAATAGCACCAGGATTCACACCTTTACCTACCTTTTAGGCACAAAGATTTACACCAACAGAAACCTAGTGTAAATCCCCACACCTAAATTAGGAACAGATCAAGTGAATTCTGTAATAGTGTATACAAATTCTTGGGACACCCATGTCCCTTTCCAGACCTGCACACCAGAATTTACACACGCATCTTTATAGAATACTAGTGGAACCATGCCTGTTTCCTCAACAATGAAACGGGCCCTAGGTAGGCTGTCCTGTAAGCTTTTTTTTTTTTCTGTCTCCCCTGCCCTCCTCTCCATGTCCAGTGATTCTTCCCTCCCCTCCATGTCCAGCGATACTCCTATTCCCTGCCCTCCCATCCGTGTCCCGCGATTCTCTCCTCTACTGTCCTCCCATCCCATCCATGTCCATCAATTTTCCTCTGCCCTGCTGTGCCCTCCCCTTCCTTCCTTCCTTCCTCCCTCTCTCCCCTCGATTTGTACCTGAATGTTCTCTGGCTGGCTGGAAGGCACTGGCTTCTGTTCCATTCGTAACATCCCTCCTGAAATCAGCTTGCCTCCAGTGTGCCCTTCCCTCTCATTGTTCCGCTCTCTGACATCATTACGTTTTGACGCAAGGGCGGGGCAATGAGTGGGAATGGATGTTACGAACCCAGGCATCCAGACATAGAACGTTGGAGGTGCAAATTATTATATAGGATGCCTAGCAAGATGTGTGTGTAAATTCTTATTGTTGCCAATTAGCACCAATAATTAATTAGCACCCAATTATCAGTTCCAATTTGTTTGTTATTCAATGAAATTGCACACACACCCAAATTTCCATATGCAATGTTGAGCACCATATCTGGACTCTGGGGGTTAATATGCAAATTTAGGAGTCTTTTTCTTGAAGTTTAGCCTGTACTAAGTGCCATGTGGTCCATAGATATAAAATAGGACACGTAGCATTTGGCATGCGCTAAACTTTAGTAAAAGGGCCTCTTAAGACAGATATCTGCATGCATTTAGTCTAAGAATCTAAGCAATTTGCACATTTATTTTACTACCTTTTAAAATCAAAATAGTCTGTAGGCCTTGGAACACCAAGAAAGCACACTCCTGGAATACGGGTTCTAATCTTGAATCCTGAATATCTCACTTGATGTCACAGCCCAGGGATGGCGTCACCATTACTCCATAGTTGTCGCTTTCACTAACCCATGACATCACTAAAGACCCATGACACGAAGAATATATGATAAAGCAGCACTTCCATTACTGAAAAAAGTTCCTTAATATATTTTTTTACATTTTTGTTACATTTGTACCCCGCGCTTTCCCACTCATGGCAGGCTCAACGCGGCTTACATATTGTATACAGGTACTTATTTTGTACCTGGGGCAATGGAGGGTTAAGTGACTTGCCCAGAGTCACAAGGAGCTGCCTGTGCCTGAAGTTGCTATTCCACTAGCAACATTCCATGTAGAAGTCGGCCCTTGCAGATCACCAATGTGGCCGCGCAGGCTTCTGCTTCTGTGAGTCTAGTGGAATAGCAACATTCCATGTAGAATCTCCAATAGTATCTATTTTATTTTTGTTACATTTGTACCCCGCGCTTTCCCACTCATGACAGGCTCAATGCGGCTTACATGGGGAAATGGAGGGTTAAGTGACTTGCCCAGAGTCACAAGGAGCTGCCTGTGCCTGAAGTGGGAATCAAACTCAGTTCCTCAGTTCCCCAGGACCAAAGTCCACCACCCTAAGCACTAGGCCACTCCTGCAAATGTATTGGAGACTTACAGAGATTTTGGCCGAGTATGTTTATTATTTTTACCTAGGTAGGGTAATTGTTCTGGAAACCAGAAACGCAGTCATACACAGACTGTATCCCTGTCCACACTCAGCCGGTACTAACACAGTTTGTCTATTTTTCAGACACTTCCGTGAAAGTCTACATGTCACTAGGGGAACTCTCATGAAAAGACCGCATTGTAATGCTTACTAAGTAATGCCTTGATCAGAGTTTCCAATGAAATCAGTCTGAGGTAGATGAAGTAATATTTTTATAAGCAGCAAACCCTGTATTTTAGCTATAATCAAACTTTCCAAATAAATTAAAAAAAAAAAAAAAACTTCTTTAGCCACAGGATTGTTTGGGGGGAATGGGGTACTAGGACTTTCCAAACTTCTACAGCATACACTGAGCCCAAGTCAAACATCCCTGTATAAAGTCTCAGTGCAGGAGTCAGCAACCACATCCTGAAGGGCAACAACCCAGTCAGGTTTTCAAGAGTTCAACAATGAATATGCACCAGGGGTGTAGCCAGATCTCGGCGGGAGGGGGGTCCAGAGCCCAAGTGTTGATCGAAAGCAGTGTTCCCAAACCTGATCCTGGAGGCACCCCAGCCAGTCAGGTTTTCAAGATATATACAATGAATTTTCAGGACAGAGATTTGCATGCAGTGGAGGCGGTGCATGCAAATCCCTCTCTTGAATATTCATTGTGGATATCCTGAAAACCTGATTGGCTGGGGTGCCTCCAGGACCAGGGTTGGGAGCCACCGATCTAAACAGGTTACCTGTATCACTTTAAACACACCAGCGACATGCATTAGGTAGTGCTCTGTCACTCTCAGCACAGGCCCCAAAACAAGAGTTAAACATGGATGGATTACAATTGCAAGAAATGTAGGGGGTCTTTTACAAAGTGCACTCCAGGATGAGCGCCCTTCATAGAACAGAACCTAGTGTGGATTTGTGCTCCCAACTTTGGGCGCAAGGACTTACACCAACTGAATCCTGGTGTAAATTCCGGGGCACAAGTTGGGCAGATCCACAGAATTCTGTTCATCCTTTGAGAACACCCCTGAACTGCCCGTGGCCCAAACCCCTTTTGGGTTGCATGTGAGAGATTTGGGCACAGATCATTATAGAATTGAATGCAGCCAGATCCACAAGCAAATCTTAAATTAGTGCCAATTAAAACATTAATAATTGCTGGTTAACAGCTCATCTAATTTATTTGCATGCAGACCTCAGGATCGCCCCCAATTTGAGCACCATTTATAGAATCTTTGTTTCAGGTACTGTCCTCTATAACCAGCAGAGGTGGTCAAGGAAGGGTGTAGGAAAAACAACCACATTGTTGCCAAGGAAAGCTTAACTGTAGAAATAACCCAACTCAGCTGGGTTTCAGCACAAATGCCTGAGTCAGGGGATCCCAACACTTCACAACGCCTGAGTGGAGCAGTAAAACCACAGCACACAGCTTGCTTTCCACCCTCTAATCCTAGAAACACAAGCACTTTTTCCTGTTTTGCTTGTGGTACACCAGTTACAGAGGTTTCTTCCCATTTGTGCTACATAACACCATATTCAATTTGGAGGAACAGGTCTCCAGCACCAACTGACATTGTTCTAACAGAGCTGCTCCCAGGGCGATCAGGGAATTATAATAGCTTAAAGAACCTCGCACACAAATTTCAGCAATGATACATAGCAAACAGGACTAGGCAAAAAATGCAGAGTGAATACAGTACTTGTTCAAAGTTTTAAGGCTCATAGCTACATCTAACATTTCAAACAACATCATTCTTGTACACAGAGCTGTACCTTGAGGTCAAATAAACTGTTATTTATTGTGAACATTTATATCCCACATAATCCCACTAGGGCGGACTCGATGTGGCTTACAACATTTGGTGAAAAGAACAACATAATTATTGTAGTACAAATCAGAGAATAAGGTAGAGGAGGGGAAGGGAGGGAACCAGCAGGCGGAGGAATGCGGGATTGCAGGTAATCAAGCAGCAGAGGTAAGATCAATCACATAGGTAGGTCTTAAGGGACTTCTTGAACAGACTATGATCGACTGTCTCTCTTAATGGTGATGGTAGAGCATTCCAGTAGCAGGGACACAAAGCAAAACGAGGAGGCAAAGAGTAGTTTGTATCTTAAGTTTCTGTAGTTAGGAAAGTGGAGATTGAGATAGGTGCGGGACGACTTCTCGGAATTTCTGGGAGGGAGGTCGATCAGGTTGTACGTATAAGCAGGAGCGTCTCCCGTATACAATCTTGTGGGTAACAGCACAGATCTTGAATTCAATACGTTCTTTAATCGGGAGCCAGTGGAGCTTCTCACATAGGGGTTTTGCCGCCTCAAACTGAGATTTGCCAAATAGTAGCCTCGCCGCGGTGTTCTGCGCTGTCTGGAGTTTAAGGGTGTGTTCTTTGCAGCCGGTGTAAATTCCATTGCAGTAGTCGAAATGGCTCAAGACCAGGGAGTGGATTAGAGTCCTGAATAGGTCAAAGTTTATCATCCCACTTAGTCTTCAGTTTTTCTAGTCAAGCTCTCATTTTATCTCCAAAAAATCTTATAAACGTTGCTTCTCTCTCTCAGTCGGAACAAATCAGCTTCAGAAAGCATAGGTATTACAGTGGTGAGAGATGGCAAGAGCAAAAAAAAAAAAGATGCCATACAGTTATCCCAAATAAATATTCTTTGCTGGCTGAACACTAAAAAGGGAGTCTAACTTTAAAAACTAAACATTAAGTATATGTAATTTAAATAATGGAACCCTCAATTTTTAAGACAGTTATGCACCATCTGGTGCTAAATACTGCTCACAAGCGATTGCAAGACTCAAACGGCCTCACCCACTACAGCAGGTACATCGTCATAACATCTGAGCAATATTTAGGAATACAGTTATCCCATTCATATCTCAAGGTACACGTCCCCATGTAATTCCCGTGGTCCTGGAACCAGAACAGAAGAAGAAATATTATGCTGCCAATTTCAATAGTGAAAGCTTGTGAAAATACCGTGTTTCCCCGAAAATAAGACACTGTCTTATATTAAATTTTGCTCCCCAAGACCTGCTAGGTCTTATTTTCAGGGGAGGCCTTATTTTTCGGGGAAACATCGGGGTCACCCCCCCATCCGAGATCACCGGCTCCCCCCGCCCTCAGTCGCTCCCGGAACTAACCTCTTAAATGCAAAGCTTTGGTATCAAAAGCATTAATTTGGAACACTCTATTTACCGTATAAACTACTATGCAAAATCACAACTGCGTTACTTGCAATTGCATTACACAAAAAACAAGAATGCAGAGTAGCACCCCCCCCCCCCCCCCCGACTACCTTACTGTCCTCTGGTGGTGTAGTGGAATATTCAGGGCAGGAGGGAACCCCAGTGGCTCTTGCCTATCCCAAGTAGTCTTTCTAACCCGTCCTATGGAGATTCCTTCAAGAGCGGTTTACAATCCAACTCAGCTGGGTTTCAGCACGAATGCCTGAGTCAGGGGATCCCAACATTTCACAACGCCTGAGTGGAGCAATAAAACCACAGCACACAGCTTTCACATTTGGAGTGACAACTGTCATATCTCCATAGACAGGCTAATTCCAAAGGAGTTTATCATCCCAAATTTATAGACTTACATTCCTGCAAAACTTTGGTTTCAAATGCATTAATTTGGAACACTCTATTTACCGTATAAACTATGCAAAATCACAATATGGTCAAAAAACAGACATGACTATTTGGGAAGGGGAGAACTACCATAATTAATAGGACAAAGGAGGGAAGGTAAAAAGAAAAGGAAAAAGTGTTCCAAGTATCTTCCAAAGCATCTCCCGAAAAAACCTGCTAGGGAGAATAGAAACGTATTTATATGCATCCTTAAAAAGGTATGTATTAAGGTCAGCTTTAAATTGTTCAAGTGATGTCTGGAAACGATTGGGATACAGGAAGTAAATTGCACAGATAAGGCCCCTGTACTATAAAAACAACGTGTCTGGTGTGTTTATAAATTAATTCTCGATGACTCGGTGTGACTAACTGGTTTTGTTGTGCAGACCTAAGTGCTCATGTGGGGCCAATGTGTCTGCACTGCTAATTACCCCCGGGGACACCCCCCACCGCGGTAGAAAATAACAAAATTATTGTCTACCACAGGTGCATGCCAACTTTGGAAATACTACCAGACGCCTGCGCTACCCCGACAACAGTGTTGATTTGGCACAAGATAACCCAACATTAGCCCTACCGTGGCTTAGTAAAAGGGCCCCCAACTCTGCGTTGGCCAGTCACTGGGCAGTTAGTGCAATGTGTTAATTGCCGAATGCCACACCCCCGACACAAACACTCTTAGGTGGGCACTTTTACAAAACCGCGCTAGCATTTTTAGATTGTGGTAAAAATCAGCTGGTTATAAAGGCTGAAACATCCATAGGAATATGAGTGTCTTGGCTTTCTACCGCGAGTTAAAAGTGCTAGCTCGGCTTTATAAAACATCCCATTAATGTCCGGTTTACCGCTAACTTAAAATACTGCAAAGCTCTTAAGGCAACTCTATATTAGCAGTTAATGTGGCATAAACTTGGTATTAATCCCCGAATTTCAATAAAGGGATTCCCCCGTGTTACTTCCTGCCTCTGCACTTACCACATGTTAATATTTGGATCCTCAGGAGCTTAGTCAAGATCGGGAGGCGGGGCAGACTTATACGGTCTGTGCCAGACCCAGTGGTGGGAGGTGGGACTGGTGGTTGGGAGGTGGGGATAGTGCTGGGCAGACTTATACGGTCTGTGCCCTGAAAAGGACAGGTACAAATCAAAGTAGGGTATACACAAAAGGCAGCAAATATGAGTTATCTTGTTGGGCAGACTGGATGGACCGTGCAGGTCTTTTTCTGCCGTCATCTACTATGTTACTATGTAAGAGCACAGTAAGTGCAAAACTGGGTAAATAGGCCCCTAAGTAGGGTCTGTGGTACTGCAACAGAGAAAGAGGTCTGTCATTAGCCTCTGTCACATGGTATATTTCTCTCGGTCTGAAGGCTAATGATAGCCCATTTACACAAAGAAAACCAAGTCAGCATGAGCACATGCCTCTGAGGATAAAGCTAATACGCACACTTGCCATGCATCACAATAGCCTCTCGTGAAGATGCTGAACACACACACAAGAATAGTCTTGGATTAAACACAAAATTTTATTCATCACAATATTTAAAAAAAAAAAAAAAGTAAAAACAACATTCTGATATTCAGAAAGATTTCAGTGTTCTGGACACAGAAATATACTCACACATTTTACACAAATGTTAACATAGAAAAAGGTTAAAGTAATATGAAAAATGAACACTTCTCAGCAGCACCAATAGACATAACAATTTACATTTACGCTAATTCAACGTTTGCGGGTTGTTTTTTTGTTTTTGTTTTTTAAGAAATCAAAAAAGAATTTACTTTCCAATGCTGGAAGGACAATACTGTGTCACATTTTGTTATATGGTAGAACAGTGTCTACACCATGTACAAATTTCAAGCAGCGGCAGCAGAAAAAAATGCAACAGAGAAACAAAGTCCTGAAAATATGGACACTGGTCAAACAGTTTTTAAATGGCCGCTGAGATGAAGTCCTTTGGATCAGTCTGTGTACTATGGTGCATAACTTTACAAGTGTGATGTTGTGTGTTGTTATATATTTGTATGTTAAAGTCAATAAAGATGTGACAAAAACATTTGCTCTTTTCAATACTCAATTCTTCTAGAAAAAGAGAAGAGAAAACAGAACACTTTCTGGAAAAATGGCACAGAAGTTTTCCCACTTCCCCAGAAAGAAACGCTGAAACGAGGCATCAGTGCGGCCTGTGGTGCTCTCTCCTCTTCAGCTGCTTGTTCAACTTAATCTTTCCAGCTCCCGAAATTTCAAAGTTGTAGGCAGAGGTGACGTACGGTATCTCTCCTTTAATCCCAGACTTGAATACATCAAAGAAGAGGGAAAAGTTTTTAAAAAGGAAATTAATCACCCCTTCCTTTAGCAAAGATTGGTCTCAACTATTTTAGCATGAGCAGTACAAAAAAACCCCAAACAAAACATGCAAAAAATAAATATATATATACAACAGATTCTGTTAAAGTAAAAAAAAGCTTTAAGAGGAAAGATGGGGAGGGAAGGGTAGTGAATATCTCTACTTGGTTCCAGTACTGAGAAAGAGGGGGAAACATTGTTTTTCTTACCTGGTTTTTGAAGATGCTGTGCGGAATACTAATGCTCCCAACCAGTAAGCAATTAACCAGTCTTAACTTTTCCGGTGGTACTGGGGTCAATATGTGGTAGATCTTTTTTTCCATATCAATCCCTCTAACAATTCCTGAAAAACAATCAAAGTTCAGGAAACATCCTAACAAGAGACCACAGCGAGCTAAACAACGCTTAAGGACAACTGTCAGCAGGTGCCTACAAACCTATTATCAAAACGAAATTCCTTGCAGAAGAACCGATGGACCATATGGTCTTTATCAGATGTCATGTTCTCAGTTTCTCTTTGGAAAATGCAAAAGCAAGCTCAAGCTCTGGGAATATTCAACCTGCGTACTTTCAAGGTGCAAAAGCATACAGATCAAAATACTAAAAAAAAAACAAGTAGAGGAATTTCAAAATGAAATTCCCATCAGTGTTTTTTCAGGGTGGCCAGAGCAAATTTTTTGTGTCTTTTTCCAGGGGTAAAAACATCCATCAAAAATCACTCCCTCAAAATAACGTTTTTTGTTTGGTTGGGTTTTTTTTATTCATTCAAGCCTTTAAAGGCCTTCTTTGCTTTTTCTTACACTTGGAAAAAGAACCCTGCTGCACAAAATCTCTCTTTGTATGTGGGTTATGGTCCAGTTGTACACACAGACTGGTTACTAAAAAAAATACATTTATGGCTTTACAGGTGGAGAGTGTGGACACTAAAATATACCAACACATAAAATCTAGAGTAAGTGCACCACTTGCTTTGTAGGTGGTAAACGCTCCTGCGTTGTCCATGCATTAACCAGTTATTATTATTATTTATTACATTTGTACCCCACATTATCCCACCTATTTGCAGGCTCAATGTGGCTTACAGAGTGTAGTTATGACATAGTCATGACAGGATCTTGTATACAATTAGTATAAGCAGAAGATATATGAGGAATTAGAGAAGTAGGTGTTAGATAGGGTGGTGTAGGAGTTGCACTTTGATACTTGAATGAGTTGGGTGGTGATTTGTGTCGTTAAGGGTTCATTTTGTAGACTTTGTTGAACAGATGTGTCTTCAAGGATTTGCGAAAGTTAGATTGTCTATGGTTTTCAGGGCTGTGGGTATGCAGTAATATATATACGCACTAACTGCTTAGTGCAGGAATGCCCACTCTCCACCCCTGTATAGAATACAGCCTAGAAATAAATCTTGCTACCTTCAACCTGCATTCAGGGGGGCCAATTATGCCATTATCTCTAATTGCTCTAGGCACTGGAAAGGCCTGTGCAGGCCTAGTAGAGGGTCCTCCAACTTTATATTCTTCACCGGCTCAACATCAGAAATCTTTGAACAGCAAGAGCACCTGGACAATGACAGCAAGCAACTCATCCCTATGTAAAATACTACCCACCAAGCATCTGGTCTGGTCAGGTGGGATGTTAACTGGTCTAGATAAGGAAGTTAACGTGCATAAGTCTAAAGCTTTAAGAATACAATTATCAGGGGAAGAGAAAGACACCCTTAGGGAAGCTTTTCCATTTGAGTGAGCAAAGAAACCCTCTATAGTAGCTAGAGGTTAAGGTAGCATTGAAGCAGATGTCCTGCCGGTGGGTGGTGTTTGTTGCAACTATTTATGTCTGCTAGCTACAATCTTTCTTCTATCGCTGTATTTTGTGTTACTATATTAAATATGTTGTAAACTGCTTTGTTAACTTAGAGCCCTGATTACTGGAATAGACTTCCCGAGCCTGTACGTCTAGCCCCGTCTTTGGCCGTTTTCAAATCCAGGCTAAAAGCCCACCTCTTTGACGCTGCTTTTGTCTCCTAACCACTACTCACTTGCCCTGTACCTTTTATCCCCTCTTTAATTTCCTTGCCTCTTGCTTGTTCTGTCTGTTTGTCTGTCCTATTTAGATTGTAAGCTCTTTGAGCAGGAACTATCTCTTCATGTATGGTGTACAGTGCTGCGTATGCCTTGTAGCGCTATAGAAATGATAACTAGTAGAAGTGTCTCAGACTCACCAAACCCCAAACAATCACAGACTGGTGTCTGCTTAAGTAAAATCGGTCCCTCCGAATGATGTCTGAAGTCCTCTAGAACCCTGCACAGACCCACCCAGTTGGCATTTACTGTGTACATGATGTGAGTGGGAGCGACATCCGAGTGAATGGTCCATAGTGCAACTGCATGAAAAGGTACCTAAGAAAAACAGATCACAAACCGTCAGTCTCACTGTTTTCAGTGCTTTCTTTAAAAGCAGAAACTACTAGTCACTTATCAAACAAAAAAGTTTTGTTTTAAATAGGAGATTTTTACGGTTAGGTATCCAGAGTTAAATATGATCAAGGAAATATATAGAAGAATAAGGTACTTTTAACAATAAATCTGGGGAATCAACTAAATAGCATAAGGGTTTTTCATAATTCTATAAATCAGCAAGTGTAACGGGGTTTGGGAAGACACAGAAGAAAGCATGGAACATAAATCCATCACTAAAGAACAGAAGATTAAGGTGGATACTAGAGTGAAAAGGCTCCTAATTATATTGTTACCTGGCAGGCGTTCAAAAGCATGACCAAACACTGTCCTTAACACAAGAAAATCAGCATCTGCCTAAGAGTAATAAAACTGTAAATGTCTTGTGCATGCAATGGCAAAAAGTTCTTTTGCCTTCTTAACCATCTGAAATAGCAAGCGCCATCTATATCCAGTTCCAACAAACAGGCTATTTCCCCTCTCCCTCACCTGATAGGGTATCAAACTGTTTAAAGGCACTAACTGGTCCAGTTCCAAAGGTTGCATTTTACTAAGATAACCCAAAATTGCCAAATCTCTCAGAATGTTGCTATGGCAGCGCCTGAAAAAAGAAAACAGTAACAAGCAAAAAAAAAAAAAAAAAAAAAAAGATTAAAGCAGCTCCAGATAAAAACAAACAAAAAAAAAACTGTTTACAGAAGACTTGTACAAGCTGTGGTTCCTGAATATTCACAGCAAAGTACCTTACATAGCAGAGTAACACTTTCAATTCAAATTTACATTTGGGATGCCAGCAAATAGAATCACATCTCTTCTATATTCCCCCCCACCCACACACACCAGACACAGCGCCCACTCGTTCAAACTAATGAATTTAGTGTTTTTAACAAAATTCTAAAAATGCCCTAATATACAAGTAGTTTGGTGCCCAAGTAAGCGAATGAAATGTTGCTTCCAATGCTATACACAATTCATCAGCAGGAAATGCAGGGAGGTGGTAAGCCCATGCTAAAGTCATTAAATCTGACCGGCTTTAAAGCAGTTATATTAGGTTAGAAAAGTCAGCTGACAGTTAAGAACTGATGTTCCATTTTGCTTATGAATTTTATTCATTATCTGAAAAGAAATATGTGCAGACTTCTGAAAGTATCTCCAATTTAGACATTTCCACCGTCTGAAACAGTGAATTCAGGGACTCCCTTTTCCAACACACACATTTTTGAAGTACAAAGGCCACAATGAATAGTGAAAATGGAAGTGCAGTCTTAAAAGGGGTGTGGCCATGACAAAAAGAGGAATAAAAATAATGGGATACAATACTTTACTTTTGAGTCACTTATGACCTACAGCTAAAAAAATAAAAGCACAAAGCAAAAAAAAACAGGTAGGTTGAAATGACTGATAGATTAAGGAGTCTCATGGGCTCTTTTACTAAACTTCAAAACCCGCACTAACAGCACAGGCCAATACTAACGGCATTCTGCATTAAAACAGTCAGTGTGCTAGAAATCCCACAACAACTGCTTAGAAATTAGACAAGGACTGCACATTGCAGTTAGTGTGTGCTACTTATATGCTGTCAAATGGTGAAATTTAATCTTACCTGTTAATTTCCTTTCTTTAAGTTCTGCTAGACCAGTCCAAACCAGCAGATGGAGGTAAAGAAGCAAACACTTTCCAGTGACATCACCAGTATAAGTAGAGGTGCAGCCTGGAAATTGTCACTATGCACTTGTCAAAGCAGAATAAAATCCCAAATAAAATACTCAACCAAGAGCCTCAACTCAAATTTGAAAAAGGGAAACAAGAGGAGACATGGAGGTAAAACAGAAACCCCAATCCTCAGAACAGGACACAGAAAACAATCCCCAAACCCACTGTCTTCAAGGTGGGATGCCAAAGCTAGTCTAGAAGAAGTCAAGGACAGGATATTAACAGGTAAGAATAATTTTACCTCTGCCAGACCAATTCAAACCAGCTGGATGTATTAAAACTCTATGCCTCCGGTCAGAAGACAAGGCTCTCTCTAGCCCAAACAGCACCCCCCCCCCCCCCCCCCAAAAAAAAGGCTATTACCCCTGGCCCAAACATCAATCTTGCAATGCTTCAAGAAAGAATGCAGGGAAAGCAAATTTGGCACACTGCAAATAGCCTCTGGAGAGACTGCCCAAGCCTCTGCCCAGGTGGACACCAGAGTCCTCACTGAAAGCAACCAAAAGCCTTGCAGGACCACCTTCTTAACAACTGTCCCATCTCACTTCCATGAAGTTGCAGAACCTCTGCTTCTCTCTGTTTTTTAATATTTTTATTTTTTTTTTTGGGGGGGGGGGGGAGGAGAGAAGGAGGGTAGCACTGTCCCTTTATTCAGCGGGACAGTGCTACTAAGGGCTGCCCCAGCAGGAAAATTGTATTTTTCTCTATTTTGACCCCTGAGGCTCTCTAGCAGCCTATGCCAGCCCATTCCTCAGAGCAAAAGTCTGTGGGCAAGGTTCAGAGTGGCGGAAGGCAGAAAGAGCACATCCCTCTCATAAAGGAAAGGGTCCAGGGACCTATTCCTGGGATTCTACCACTGAGTTGCAAACTCTACTTCAACCGTGGGAGTAAAGCCTACAAGAAACAAAATCCAGCTGCACCAAACCATCCGGCACCATCTGCTGGAGATGGAGAAATACTGACAGATTACACACTTGGCCACAACTTAATACCTGTGATGTCACTGAAAGTGCCTCCTTCTCTACCTCCATCTGCTGGTCAGGGACATAGCCACTGGTTTGGACTAGTCTAACAGATATGAAAAGCAAATGAAATTAAGTGCACCCATGCTAAATTTAACTTGGCAACCCAGTGTGTGGTAGGGAACTTGTCTGTGCAGTATCTGCAGATGGAATGCTGGACACTCCCCAATAGTTACTGCACAGCTTTTGACTTTAGTAAAAGGACTTCTGTTTCCTACACTATCACACTAGTAACCATAATGGTTTCTTGCCTCCAAAAAACCTCCCTTGCTAGTGGCAAAGGTGGTTGGTTGCCTTGGCACTTACAAAAAGCTCATGCTAGCACAGAACAGCTAATACAGAATCAACTGAGATTTATTGACAGAACATTTTTTTTAAAAAGCGTTTGGAAAACAAAAGTTAAAATAAAGACATTTATTCCTCTCTGCATGCCATAAATTGGATCATTTTTCCACTTTAACAGAGGGAACAGGAGGAAGCAATGTTGAAATGATGATTTAAAGAAAACAAAATGTAAATGAAATCCAGGTGCACTACAGACAAGAATCAAAGGACAAAAATTCTCTCATGCTGCCCAGCGAAGTCAGCATGATGGATGAATCAGCAATAATTGAGAAAAATATTTTGAAAGAGATTCGTATATAATTTTCACTTAAGACTGATAAAGGACTTAAGTGCAACTATTTATAGTATTGCTCACAATGAAGGCCTCAGTCCTTCAGTGCCTCATCTTGTACACAAGACCCTCTTAGCTCCAATTACAGGACCTCAGGCACAAATTCTCAACCTCACACTCCAATGCTGTTCGACAAAGATGGCAGAAGTAAATCCTAACTGCACATGTTGAAGTGTTTAAAATGCCCTATGGTAATGATTCGATGACAAGTATGAGGGCTCCCAGAATGAACAGCAAAGTGGGTAAGATATAAGGTAGAAGTGCTAGCAAAAATGTAAGCAATTAAGCAGCTGGGCCTGTCTTCCAAGCTGTAAGTACTTTAATAACTAGAATTCCTAGTAGAAACAAGCCCTCACGTTACTGGATGTGACTAGCAAGCTACGCAGGGGACTTCGAAGGATGAATGTTCCTGCAACAGCCACACTAGTACTGACAGCTATTCAAATTATTAGAAATTCATGTAACTATATACGGGAAGGGAGAGTAGCTCAGCACAGATTACGCTAAGGGGAGGAGAATCTTGTATGTCCATCTGCCCAAGAGGGTACAGTACAAATTAAGGCAATGACAAATTGTCCTGGATAAGAGAACAGATCCTGGAGACAGTCAATCTCTGGTTGGCAGCAGAGATATTTTTGTCCATATGTAACTGGATAGACAAAAGAGCTGGATGGTCTTTTTCTGCTATTATGTAATCTACTAGTAAAAAAGGCCCGTTTCTGCCTGTGATGAAACGGGCGCTAGCGGGCACGGGACTCCCTTCCCCTCCCCTTACGCTAGTCTCCCTGGTGGTCTAGAGGTACCTGTTCGGTCGGGGCAGGAAAGAAAGAGCGCCCTCTTTCCTGCCCGTAGCGGTGCTGCTAGCTGCCCTGCTGCATCGTGTGTGAGTCCGGCTCTCGGCGTTTCAAAATGGCCGCCGAGAGTTGAAATCTCGCGAGGCAGCTTCAACTCTCGGCGGCCATTTTGAAACGAACAGCGAACAGGTACCGCTAGACCACCAGGGATAGTGGCGTAAGGGGAGGGGAGGTGACAGGGGGGAGAGAAGGTGATGAGGGGAAGAGGGGGCGACCGGGGGCGGGGCGGTACCTTTAAAAGGTGGGGTGTTGGGGCAAAAGGGACGGGGTGATGGGCACGTCCTCGGCGGCTGCGATTTGTTGAAGGGGAGGAGTAGGGAAACACATTTGCCTTGTTGTGTACGTGTTCCGCCCTCGACGTCATCACGTGTGACGCGAGGGTGGGGCATGAAGACATGGTGAGTGTTGTGGCTTCCCCACCATGAACTTACGAACCGGTGTCTGAGTGCCTGCAGTGACGTCAGTGTCCTCAGAACGTTGAGGGTGCATTTTATTATAGTAGATTATTGTATTTTCAGCAGATTTTTGTCATCTTTAATCCAGCTAGTCCATGCAGACAAAATATGTAATTAGAAGAGCATCTGTTGCCCTAGGTGGGACCTTCCTAGCGCGATTCCCTTGTAAGTGTTTTATTTCCTTATTTGTTTGAACCTAAGAAATTATAAGAGTTTGTGGAAACAGATGAAGAATCCTCTGCAGCAACTTCCTTCAGTTTCCACTGTACCGGCTGCAATAACCGATTAACCTTCCTGCCTCAGAAAATGTGAAGTGTAAGATTAACCATTTTGAGTTTTTCTTATTTTCTTTAAGATTGTTTTCCTGATCTTGGATCTTCCAATTGTGGACAATTATGTAAATATATATTGTTGAGAGAAAATGTTTTCCTTTTTATATTTCTGTATTTCCTTACATTTATGTGATAAACGTGAATGTAATTAAGTAAAATGATAAAATAAAATCAAATAGAAGAGCATCTGTTGGAACTAAATTCATATAAAAGAAAACCACAGACAGAACTAATGGAACCTTTAAAAACAACAAAAAAACACTTACATACTACTAGGATCTCCTACACCATGAAAGTCACACTGAACACAAAGCAGCTTATGTCCTGTAAACGTCTGAAAATAAAGATCATCTTTTTCTTCCTCCTGTTGCTCTGGATCCTCTGCTCCGAACGTCCCCAGGTTCTTGTGTTTCACTTGCAGTTTGCCTTTGGTATGCAACCCAGTGGCAGTCTGAACATATTCTGGGGTGAGCGGTGCCAGGTCTTCTGTGTCTTTAACAGAAAGCTGAACAATATGACTGGGTGTCAGCAGCCGGATTATATCAATCAAGAGCATCAGTCCAAAACCTTAAAAAGCAAAAATAAAACCAACTACATTAGTGGTGACAGTAGCTCTAATTCCAGACAAGACTTGGATATTGAAGTTGTTTTTCAAAAATAAGGATAAAATCTTCAAAGGACTAAAAATTCGAGTTTTACTACTACTACTACTACTTAACATTTCTAGAGCGCTACTAGGGTTACGCAGCGCTGTACAATTTAACAAAGAGAGACAGTCCCTGCTCAAAGAGCTTACAATCTAATAGACAAGTGAACGGTTGGTCCGATAGGGGCAGTCAAATTGGGGCAGTCTGGATTCACTGAACGGTAAGGGTTAGGTGCCGAACGCAGCATTTCCCAGATTTCTCGAGGGAAACGCAAAAACGTCAGAAATTTCTTCAGATGAAACAGACACAAAAAATTGGAGCTACATTTTTTCTTAAATATCCATGTAAATGTCTGGTCACTTATCAGTCACTGAAATATGTATATTATGATCCTATTCTTTTATAACATCTAAAACTAATAAGACAGAATAATAACAACTATTGAAAATTGATAGTGAATCTGATGCAACCGATTTATAAATGTTGAATTATTTGCCTAATTTCTCCAATATAATGGACTCCACATGTGGCCTTTTGTGAGGTTAAGTTTTTTTTGCTTTTTTTCCTTCTTTTATCTCTATTAGAATTATGTTCTAACAAGCTTTATTGTAACTAACTGAACTTTCTTTACAAGCTTGTCAAGTTTGTTTGATGTATAAATTTGAAAAATTAATTTAAAAAAGTAAAAAAAAAAAAAGTAAAAATTAAAAGCTGCATAAAGCCACTCGGCAAGCCCAACTTCTAGAACAGCAAAGGTCAGTTGTGCGTGCTGACTAGTGCCAATTACCACCAATTCAAGGCAATAATTGGCAACTAAATCTGATTAACAGCCAATTATTAAATTAAGTTACGCATGCAGCTTGTCCTTATTCCAGCGTTTCCCAAACTGTGCACCACAGCCCCCTGGTGTGCCAGAACTCTCAGGGGTGCCAAAGGACATCTTGGCCTCCATCCCGTCACCCACAATCAAGCATCGCGCCCTACTTTCCCCTCCCGCAAGTCCGGAATATGCCACTTCCTTGCTTCTTCCCCTGCCGTCGCTGCAGTGCTTGCAGCAATCCACACAGGCACAGCGGGGACTTCATAGTCTGCCGTGTCCGGCCCTCTCCGATGCAACTTCCTGTTGTGAGGGCCAGACGCAGCAGTCTGGGAAGTCCCCGCTGTGCACGTGAATCATGGACGACCCGAAAATGTAAGCCGCAAGCACTGCAGCAGCGGCGGGGGGAAGGAGAAGGAAGCGGCAGTGATCCTAGACCTGCAGGAAGGAAAGTAGCTAGCGATGCTGGATTTGGGTAAGGCAGAGATGTGCTAGATTTATGGGAGGAGAGGGGCTGCAGGAAATGGTGTGCTGGACTTTCTGGGAAGAGAGGGCTGCAGGGAAAGGTGCCGTGAACCGAAAAAATTTGGGAACACCTGCCTTATTCAATAATTTGAACATGCAAATTTGCACTCTAGGTATAAATTTGGCATGTATGTTTATAGAATCCGGGGGCTAATGGCTAGTTGGACAAAGTGATATGAGGTTCACTCAGGTCACAGCAGAGTGAGCCTAACTGCTCACTGCTATTAGCTATCTGAGTTAGCCTCTCCATCGCAGTGTTGCAGTCCTTCCTAGCTATATTTGGATTTTAAATCATGTTGCCTAGCAGCTTTGTATGGTACCTTATCCCCAACAAAATGACTGCTTGCAATGAAATAGAAGAAAGTGATGTAATTGTTTTCCACAGTGATCCAGCTGTTTAAACCAGAGTTAAGTAAAAATCAAGCAATAACTAGCCAAAGAGTAGTAATCTGTTCATTAAATCTATGCTTCCAACTATTTCTATTGCCATACTTGATGACCACAAAGTCAGACTTATGATGTTGTCTCTTTCTTAACTTCTACATACTCTGAAAAATAAAATCATTACACATACCTTTCACCCATCCCATGGTATTAATCACAAGAGGTGCCTCTCTCTTACAGAAACACAAGATGTATTTCACGGTCTCAATGTATCTCTCCAAGTCATGTTCGCAGGAGGCTTCCCCATAATAAACCATTTTATGAGGCTCTCTTTGGTGCATAAAAGGTGGACCTGAAAATGAAACAAGACCCACAGAAATGACAACTCCAGTCATACTTCCAGCAAAAACACAATAACAAAATTCAAGTATGGCAAGCATGGAAGATCCCTAGTTGCAAGGAAGCGAAAGACCAAAAATCAATGAGGGTCTAAGGCACTACAACAGGGAGCAATTTGGGTAGACTTATCATCTACTATCCTATTCTATCTCCAAGTCACAACACACACACACACGTAACAAAAAAAAAAAAAGCTCTAAGAATGTAAGAAAAGCCAAGTGGGGGTCAGACCAAGGTCCACTAAGCCTATCATCCTGCATCCAACAGTGATCAGTCCCAGGTCACAAGTATTCAGGAGATTCCAAAATGTGATCATTGTCGGAGATAAGCAATGGCTCTTCCAAGACTACTTGGCTAATATATTTTTAAACACTTTTCCTCCAAGAACTTGTCCAAACCTCTTTTGAGCCCTATGTTCACCACTGATTCCACCGCTTAAATTATGTGCTTCCAAAAAAAAAAAATGCACACAAAAAAATCTTTTGACTATCTATTTTCAATCTGCCGGTCACTAGTTTCAAGGAGTATTCTGTTATTTTTGCGTTGTAAGGTTAAACTATTATTTGGGATTCTGCCAGGTGCTTGTGACCTAGGTTGACCACTGCTGGAAGCAGGATACTGGGCTAGATGGACCATCAGTCTGACCCAGTATGGCTATTCTTATATTAACTGTTGCCTATATAACTGGTAGGAGGACTTTTACTCACTCGTAGGGAATGGTCTGGAGCAAGACGCTAAAGGAATGGGAATTTTGAACCCTGCAGTTAGAATTTTTCTCCCTATGCGCATCACTTGCACACGTCCACATTAAATTTCATCTGCCAGATCAGTCTCCTAGTCTCACAAAATCCTTACAACCCTCTGCCATTTTAATGAGGAGCTGCTGTGAGTTCATTAAAGCCAAGTGCTTTATTGTGGAGTCTGCTGTGCGATTTGACACCTTGGACTTTATCCGGGAGTTGGAGGGTGAAGAGGAGCGGCGTGAGCGAGCTACTCTTATAGTGACATTTGTTTCACGGTTAGATAGAGATTGGATACTGAAGTTATTTTTCAAGTATCGGAAAGAAAAGTTTTTGAATGTTCAAGTACGGATGTATCCTGATGTGACCAAGGTAACGCAGAGGAGGCGACAAGCTTTTCTTAAGCTGCGCCCCACTGTGTTTCACTTGGGGGACCTTTTTTGGCCAAATTATCTCTGTAAATGTGTGGTGAAGTTGAATTCTGTAAAGTATGTGTTTTTTGAACCTTTGCAGCTGAAAGCGTTCCTGGACTCCAGGGGGGCGGGGGCGGGGGTGCTCCTTCTCTGCCACCTGGAGCGGAGATTGCATCTACACCTCAGATATAATTGTCTTCCACATCTCCCTTCAGAGTCTCTTTTGTGCTAGAATGTATTATAGTTTATTGTTTTTTTTTCCCAGAATTGTGGCTTGGTCTTTAGCTTCTGTTGTGGACTAATATAGGAGGTGGGAGTGTAAGTTGGGGGTAGCGGTTTCCTGTGTAAAGATGTACTTACTGTTCTCCTAAGTTGTGCGAGAGGTGTTCTTGGTACTGTATATATGAAATGTATAAATAAAGAAATAAAAAAAATAAAAAAAAAGCCAAGTGCTCTTTTTAAGATCACTTTTTCTTAGTGAGTACGATTATGCGTAGTATGCTATATGAAGTAAATTTGAAGTTTGAATAAATGTAAAGTCAATATACAATAAAACTCTTTTTGTAAAAAATATTTTTGTAAAGTAGTGGGGGGGGGGGGGGGGGGGGGGG